>NW_016921709.1:229662-242618 GCF_001483705.2 Eufriesea mexicana | reverse complement strand
TCCACGGTGCTCCGCTCTATTCTGCTAGACCATGGGGATGCTAGCAATAGTGGTCGCGGCACGTTACGTTGTGTTTTGCTATGACAGGTTAGGTTACGTTTGTTTGTGTTAGGATTGTGTATCTTTGATTTTTCGGCTGTACACTGCGATCCTATGGATTTCTGCGCGCTACTCTCCTCTAATATGTTCTGCCTGGTTCCGGGAGGGCCAGCATAGTGTGGTGGCGGCAAGTTAGCTTGAGCTTGGGTACGCATGGTGGTGTTACGATCGGTTAGGTTGGAACTGGGTACCTTTGGCGGTTGTGCTACATACTGCGTTTCGGTGCATTTCTCCGCTCCTCCATGCCCTAATATGCTCTCCTTTGCTCTGAGCAGTCTAGAAATGGTGGCTGCCACATGTTAGGTTCAGTTAGGTTGAGTTTGGTTAGATTAGGTTGGGCCAAGTTTGGGTAGATTGGCCTTCACTTTTGTGCATTGCGCCGAATTTCGGTGGATTTCTGCGCTCTACATTGCTCTAGAATACTCTGCACGACTCCAAGGAGTCCAGTAATAGCATTCTCGTCATGTTTGTTTATGTTAGGCTACGTTCGGTTAGGTCGTGTCGGTTTGGGTTAGGCTTTTTCAGCTTAGACTTTTCCGATATACGCTGCGATTCTATGGATTTTTGCGTTCTTCTATAAGCTAATATGTTCTGTTTGGCTCTGCGGGTGCCAGCAGTCATGGTCGCGGCACGTTCGGCTGTGTTAGGTTACGCATGGTTATATTTCGATTGGCTATGTTAGGAGAAGGTAGCTTTGACTTTTGTGCAAGACACTTCTACTCGGTGGATTTCTTTGCTCTACACTGTTCTAATATGATCTGCTTGGCTCTTGGAAGGCCTGCAATAGTAGTGCCAGCATGCTATGTTGATTTAGGCTACGTTCGGTTGGGATAGGTTATGGCAGGTTGGGTTAGGATAGCTTTCACTTTTGTGCTGTACACTGCAATTCCGGGGGTTTCTGCGCTCTACTGTAATCAAACGTTCCCCGCTTTGATATGGGAATGCTTGAAATACTGGCGGCGGTGCGTTAATATGTGTTATGTAACCTTTGGTTAGGTTAGGTTTGTTTGAGTTAGGCCATGGTGCCTTTGTCTTTCGTGCTACACTCTGCCATTCTATGCACCTCTGCGCTCTGCCCTCCTCTAATATGCCCCGGTTCGTGGTGGGGAGGCCGTCAATTATGGGCTAGGCAAGTTACGTTTGGATTGGTTACGTTTGTTTAGGCTAGGGCAGGTCAGATTAGGTTAGGATACCTCTCACATTTTTGCTGTACGCTACTATTCGGGCGATTTCAGAAATCTACATTGCTCTGCTGTACTCTGCTTTGCTCTCGCGTGTCCAGGAACAGCTTTCGTGGCATGTCAGGCTGGGTTACGTTACGTCTGCTTATGTTACGTTTGTTTAAGATAGGATGACTTTGACTTTTGTGCTATACACTCATATTCGGTGGAGTTCTGCGCTCTTCATTGCTCTACTATACTTTGCTCGACTCTGGGGAGACCAGCAATAGCGGTCGTTGCGCGATAGGTAGAGATAGGTGACGTTTGGTTAGGTTAGACTTGTTTTCGTTTGGTTAGGATGTCTCTGACTTTTGCGTTATGCACTCCTATTTGGTTATGCGCTCTACTGTGCTTTACTATACTCTGGTCGACTCTGGGGAGACCACAATTAGAGGTTATTGCTCCATAGGTTGCGCTAGGATACGTTTATTTATGATACGATTGGTTAGGTTTGGATAAGGTGGCTTTAGCTTCTGTGCTCTACTCCCCTATTCGGAGGAGTTGTACGCTCTACATTGCTCTTCTGCACTCCGGTCGACTCCGTGGAGTCCAGCAATACTGTCCTAGGCACGTTTGCTTGTGTTAGGCTACGTTCCGTTAGGTTATGTTAGGTTACGTTTAGCCAGGATAGCATTGCCTTCTGTGTTATACACTGATATTCGGCGTATTTTTACGCTCTACGTTGTTCTACTCTACTCTGCTCGAGTATGGGGATGCCAGTGAGAGTTGTCCCGGCCGGTTAGTTGGAGTTAGGCTTCCTTTGGTTACGTTACGTTAGCTTGGGATAGTTTTTTGCGGATCTGACTTTCGTAGTATACGCTGCTATACGTTGAATCTCTACGCTCTAGTGTGATGTGTCTTTTTCTGCTTGGATCTGGCGAGGCCGGCAATGGTGGTCTCGGCAGGCTAGGTTGATTTACGTTACGCGTGGTTTGCCATTGTTTGCTTTGGTCTGGTCGGGTTTGCTTTGTCTTCTGTGCTATACACTGCTATTCAGAAGATATCTGTGCACTGCTTTGCGCTACTAGCAGCTACTTATCTCTGGGATGGCCAGCAATAGCGGCCGTGGCAGGTTTGGTTGTGTTCGGTTACGTTTCGTTATTTTAAATTAGGTTAAGCTTGGTTAGCACGGCTTTGACTTTTCTGCTTTACACTGCGATTCTATGGCTTCCTGCGCCATACTTTCCTCTAATATGTTCTGCATGGACCTCTGGCGGCAAGCAATATCGGCCTGGGCACGTCACATTGAGCTATGTTACGTTTGGTTATGTTACGTCCGTTTTGGTTACGATAGGATAGCTTTGACCTTTGTGCTGTACAGCGCTATTCACTCGATAACTGCGCCCAGCGTTGCTCTACTAGGATCTGCTTGCCCTGGGGAGTCCAGAAATGGCGGTCGTCTCACGTTTGGTTTCGTTAGGTCACTTTTGGCTTGGTTAGGATAGGATAAGTTTGGTTAGGGCGGCTTGGACTTTTATGCTATAAACGTTATTCGTTGGACCACTGCGCTCTTCTGTGCGCTATCGCATCTGCTTGTGTCTGTGTACGTCAGGAAAAGCTGTCGCGGCAATTTGGATTGAGCTATGTTCAGTTTGGTTAGGTTGTGTTTGGTTAGGCTTTGCAGGGATTGCTTCGAGTTTTGTGCTATACAATGCACTTCGTTCGATTTCGGCGTTCTACATCAGTATGCTAGGCTCTGCTTGGCTCTCTCGAGGCCAGCAATGGCCGTCGTGGCGCGATAAGTTGAGTTAGGTAATGTTCAGTTATGTATGGACAGTTTAGGATTGGATAGCATAGACTTTTCCGCCACACACTGCAATGCGGTGGATTAGTGTGCTCTACTGTGTTCTAGAATATTCTGCTTAGCTCTGGGAAGGCCAGAAATTGTGTTCTCCGACCGTCAGTTTGAGTTAGGCTACGTTTGGTTTCGTTACGGTAGTATGGGTTAGGTTTGGATAGCTACGACTTACATGGCATACGCTGCTGTTCGGTGGATTTCTGCGATAAACTGTGCACTGGTATGTCTGGCTTGGCTCTGAAGAGGGCAACAATGGCGGTCTCGGCACGTTAGGTTGAGTTAGGCTATGTTCGTCCATGTTCCGGAGGGTTGGGTTACGCTTCGGTAGCATTAACTTTTCTGATATGCACTGCGATTCTGCGGATTCCTGCGCCCTGCTGTGATCTACTGCTCCCTGTTTTGCTCTGGGAATTCCAGAAATAGTGGCCGCGGCGCGTTAGCATATGATATGTTACGTTTGGTTGGGTTAGGTTTGTCTGTGTTAGGTTTGGGTACCTCTCGCTCTCGTTCTACTCCCGACAAATATGCCCTGCATGGCTCTGGGGTGCCAGCAATGGTGCTCGCGGCGCGTTAGGCTGTGTAAGATTACGCTACGTTATGTTACGATTGGCCGGTTAGGAGTGGATAGCTTTCACTTTAGTGCTATATTCTGCAATAAGGTGGATCCCTGCGCCATACAGTGCTCTAATATCTTCAGCTTGGCTCTGCCAAAGGCAGCAATTGTGGAATCGTCGCGTTATGTTTTGTCATGTTACGTTCGGCTATGTTGGGTTGGGCTAAGTTCGGTTGGAGTGGCTTCAACTTTTGTGCTGTACACTGATGTTCGGTGGACTTCTGCGCTCTACTATTCTCTAGTGTGTCCTGATTTGCTCTGGGGAGGGCAGCAATTGCTGTTTCGGCAAGATAGTTTGTCTTACGCTATGTTCACTTATGTTCCGTTTGCTTGGGATAGGCCTGGGTAGCACTTACTTATCTGATATACAAAGCGATTCTATGGATCCCTGCGTTCTACTCCCCCCTAATGTATTCTGCTTGACTTTGGTGAGGCCAGCAGTAGTGGTCGCGGTGAGTTAGATTGAGTTTGGTTACGTTTGGTTATATTGCGATTGGTTCGGTTTGGAGACGTTAGCTTTGACTTTAATACCACAGTCCGCTATTAGGCTGACTCCTTCGTCCTGCTGCGCTGTAATATTTTCAGCTTGATACTGGGACGGCCGGAAATGGTGGCCTCGACACGTGATGTTGTGTCAGGTTACGTTCGGTTGGATTGGGTTATGTTATGTTTAGCCAGGATAGCATAAAGTTTTGTGCTATACACTACTATTCGGTGCATTTCTGCGCTATAGTGTGCTCTAGTATGCCCTGCTTGTCTCTGGGGTGGGCAGAAATAGCGGTCTCGGCAAGTAAGGTTGAGTCAGGCTATGTTTGGTTATGTCCTGTTAGTGTGGGTTAGGCTTGTGTAGCTTTGTCCTCTCTCATATAAAATGCGATCCTAGGGATTTCTGCTTTCTAGTCCCCACTGATGTAATCTGCTTGGCTCTGGGGAGACAAGCAATAGAGGTAGCGGCACGTTAGGTTGTGCTATGTTATGCTTTGTTATGGTATGATTGGCTAGGTTAGGAGAGGGTTGCCTTGATATTAGTCCTATAGTATGATACAAGGTGGATTTCTGAGCTCTACTGTGCTCTAATATTTTCAGCTTGTCTCTGGGAATGCCAGCAACAGTGGCCTTGGCACGTTATGTTGAGTCAGGTTACGTTAGCTTAGGGAGGGCTATACCAAGTTTGGGGAGGATATCTTTAGCTTTTGTGCAGTACACTCATATTCTGTGGATTTCTGCGCTTTACTGTGCCCTAATATGTCCAGGTTGGCTCTGAAGATTTCAGCAATAGCGGTCTTTGCACGTTATGTTGTGTTATGCTACGATTGGCATTGCTCCGTTGGTTTGGATTAGGTTTTTGTAGCTCTGACATTTCTTATATACACTACGATTCTATGGACTTCCGCATTCTGCTCTCCACTAGTGTGTTCTGCTTGGCTCTGTGGATGCCAGCAATATTGGTCGCGGATCGTTAGGCTAAGTTAGGTTAAGTCTGGTTATAATACATGTGGTCAGGTTAAGAGGTTATAGCTTTGTCTCTAGTGCCATGGTATGCTATTAGGTTGATCTCTGAGACCTACTGGGCTCTAATATTTACATATTGGCTCTGTGAAGGCCAGGAATACTGTCCTCGGCACGTTATGTTGAGTCAGGTTACGTTCGGTAGTGTTAGGTTATTATAAGCTTTGTAAGGATAGCTACACCTTTTGTGCTGTACACTCCTATTCGCAGGATTTCTGCGCTCTACAGTGCTCTAGTATATACTGGTTGACTCTGTGGAAGATAGCAACAGTGGTCTAGGCACGTTAGGTTTGGTTAGGTCACGTTTGGTTATGTTATGTTTGGCCATGTTAGGCTAGGGTACCTTCGGCTTTTGTGCTAAAAACAGCTGCTGGGTATATTCCTGCTCGCTGCTGTGATCCAATAAGCTCCGCTTGTCTCTGGAGAGGCCGGCAATAGTGGTATCGGCACGTTGGTTCGAGGTATGCTACGTTGGTCAGGATAGGTTAGCTTGCGTCATGCTACGATATCTTCGCCTTTTCTGACTTCTGCTCTCTGCTCTCTTGTAATATCTCCTGCTTTGCGATGGGGAGGTCAGCAATTGCGGCCGCGGCGCGTCAGGTTGAGTTAAGCTACGTTCGGTTATGTTAGGTTGTGTTATGTTTGGTTAGGGTAGCTTTGACCTTCGTATTGTACAGTGTTATCCGTTGGATTATCGTGATCTACTGTGCTATGCTATATTCTGCTTGGTTCAGGGGGTTCAGGTGCAGTTGTCGGCGAGTTATGTTGGGCTATGCTACGTTCGGTTAGGTTAGGTTGGGACAGGTTAGGCTACGATATCTGCGGCCTTTGTGCTATTCACTACAGTGAGGCGTATTTCTACGCTATACTGTTCCCTATTACATTCCACTGGACTCTGTGAGTGTCAGCAATAGTGACCTGGTCGTGCTAGGTTTAATTAGTCTCCGTTTCTATATGGTACGTTTGGCTAGTTTAGGGCAGGCTACTTTGGCTTCTGCGCTATTCACAGCTTTTCGGTGGATTTCCGTTCTCTAATGTGCTCTAATGTCTCTGTCTGGCTCTGGGGATGCCAGCAATATTGGTCTCGACATGTTATGTTTGAATACACTATGTTTGGTTTGATTAGGTTACGTCAGGTTATGATAGGGTATCTTCGACTTTTGCGCTACTCACTGCAATGCGGTGGATTTCTGCTCACTACTGTACTCTAGTACAGTCAGCTTGTCTCTGCGGAGGTCAGCAATAGTTGTCTAGACATGTTAGTTTGAGTTAGGATATGTTTGAATCTGTTACGTTTGGCTAGGTTGGAATAGGCTACTTTGACTTCTGCGTTCTTCACTGCTGTTCAGCAGATTTCTGCGCTCTAAAGTGCTCTAACGTGCTCTACCTGTCTCTGGGGATGCCAGCAATATTTTTCTCGCCACATTACGTTCAGATAGATTATGCTTGGGTTGGTAAGGTGAGGACAGGTTATGTCAGGATATGTTTGACTTTTGTGCTATGAACTACAGTGCGGTGGATTTCAGCGCCCTACTGCATTCCAATATGTTCTACTTGGCTCTGAGGTGGCCAGTGTTAGTGGTATCGTCACGTCAGCTTGAGTTATGTTACGTTCGTTTATGCTAGGGTTGGACAAATTAGGATAGGATGCTTTTACTTTTGTGCTACTCGCTAAAATTCGTTGGATTTCTGCGCCCTAATACGTTCTAATATGCTCTGCTTGGCTCTGGTATGCCGGCAATAATGATCTCGTCACGTTATGTTGAGCAACAGCACGTTTGGGTAGGCTAGGTGTGGCCAAGTTCTGTCAGGATATGTATGACTTTTGTACTATACACTGCAATGAGGTGGACTTCTGTGCTGTGCTGTGCCCTAGTATTTTCTCCTTGGCTATGGTGAGGCCAGCAATAGTGGTCTCGGCACGTTATGTTCAGTTATGCTACGTTCAGTTATTTTACGTTTGGAAGGTTAGGATAGGATAGTTTAAACTTTTGTGCTATACGCTCCTATCCGCGCACCCCTGCACTCTACTGTGTCCTAATACTTTCTGCTTGGGTATGTGGATGCTAGAAATAGTGGTCCCGGCAAGATAGGTAGAGTTGATCTATGCTTGGTTATGTTAGGTTAGGTTAAGCTCGGACACGTAACATAGACTTTCGTGCTGTACATCTGCGATGTACTGTTCTCCACTAAATTATGCTCAGCCCGCGGAATGTCAGCAATATTTTTCTCGGCACATTAGTTTGAATTAGGTTACGTTTTTTCAGCTTAGGTTGTGCCAAGTTCGGTAACGGTCGCTTTGACTTCCGTGATGAACACTGTTGTTCGGTGGATTTCTGCCGTCGGCTGCTCCCTACTACGTTCTGCTTGAATCTGTGGAAGTCAGCATTAGTCGTCTCGTTATGTCAGGTTGAGTTTGGCTACGTTTGGTTGTGTTACGTTTTGCTAGATTGGGATGGGCTACTTTCACTTTTGTGGTATTCACTGCTTCACGGTGTATTTCTGCGCTTTAGTGTGCTCTAATATGCTCGGTTTGGCTCTGGGGTGGCCAGAAATATTGGCCTCGTCACGTCAGGCGTAGTTGCACAACGTTTGGATAGGTTGGGTAAGGTCAGGTTTGGTCAGCTTATGTCTGACTCTGGTGCTATACACTGCAATGTGGTGAATTTCAGCGCTCTGCAGTGCTCTTCTATATTCTACTTGGATCTGGGGAGGTCAGTAGTTGTGGTCTCGGCACGTTATGTTGAGTTATGCTAAGCACGGATATGTTACGTTTTGTTAGGTTGGGGTAGGCTGCTCTCCCTTTGTGCTATATATCGCTATTCGGTGGATTTCTGGGTTCTAATGTGCCCCGATATGCTATCCTTCGCCATGGATAGTGCGGCAATATTCGTCTCGTCGCGTTATGTTATGTTACACTACGTTTGGGTAGATTTGGTAGGGACAAGTTTGGTCGGGTATGTCTGACTTTTGTGCTATACACTGCTTTCTGGGTATTTCTGCGCCCTACTGCTCTCGAATATTCTTTGCTTGGCTCTGGGTAGGACAGCAATAGCGACCTTGGCATGTTAGGTTGAGATATGTTACGATTGGATAGGTTAGGTTAGGTCAGGTTCGGTTAGGATACCTTCGACTTTCGAGCTACTCACTGCAATGCGGTGGGTTTCTGCGCACTACTCAGCTCTGACACATTCTGCGTGTCTTTGTAGAGGCCAGCAGCAGTGGTCTCGTCATGTTAGGTTGAGTTCCGTTATGCTTGGTTTTGTTACGATTTGGATAGGATGGGATGCCTTGCCTTTTGTGCCCTACACCGCTATTTGGAGGGTGTCTGCGCTATCATGCGCTATAATATGCTCTGCTTGGCCCTGGTTTGGCCAGTAATATCGGTCTCTGCAAGTTAGGTGGAGTAAGGTTACCTATCGTTAGGTTAGGTTAGGTAGGCTCGTGTCGGATTTCTTTGACTTTTGTGCTATAAGCTGCTATTTGGTGGATTTCTGCACTCTAGTGCTCTCTAAAATGCTCTGCTTGGCTCTGGGAGGCAAGCAGTATTGGTCTCGTCGCGCTATGTTTAGTCACACTAAGTCTGGATATGTTAGGTTAGGACAAGTTAGGTCAGGATATACTTGACTTCTGTGCCATACACTGCTATGCGGCGGATTTTTTTTTACTGTGCTCTAGCATTTTCTGCTCGGCTCTGGCAAGGCCAGCACTAGTGGTCTCGGCACGTAAGGTTTAGCTACGCTACGTTCGTTCATGTTACGTCTGCGAGGCTAGGATAGGGTAGTATACACCTTTGTGCTATGCACACCTATCCGCTGATTTCTGCGCTCTACTGCGCTTTAGTACATTTGGCTTGTCTCTGTGAAGGCCAGCAATAGTGGCCTCGTCAAGTTAGTTTGTGTTTGGCTACGTCTTCATGTGATACTTTCGGCTAGGGTAGGATATTCTCCTTTGACTTAAGTGCTACTCGCTGCTATTCGGAGGATTCCTGCGCTCTAATGCGATTTACTGTGCACTGCTTGGCTCTGCTGAGGCCAGAACTATTGGTCTCGTCACGTCATGCTTAGCCACACTACGTTTGGATAGGTTAGGTAAGGACAGGTAAGGTCGGGGTATGTCTGACTTTTGTGCTATACACTGCAATGCGGCGGGTTTCTGCGCTCTGCTGTGCTCTAGTATATTCTGCTTGGATCTGCGGAGGACGGCAGCAGTGGTCTCTTCACGTTAGGTTGAGTTGTGCTACGTTCGGGTGTATTATGTCTGGTGTGGTTAGTATAGGATAGCCTAGGATTTGGACTATACGCAGCCATCCGTGTATCTCCGTGCTCTACTGCGCCCTAGTATATCCTCCTTGGCCTTGCGGATGCCAGCAGCAGTGGTCTCGGCACGTTAGGTAGGGTTTTGCTGCGTCTCCATATATTACGTTAGGTTAGGTTAGGTTAGAGCAGCTTAGACTTTTGTGCCATACGCTGCTAGTCGGTGGACTTCTGCGCCCTAGTGTGCTCTAATATGCCCTGCTCGGTTCTGTGGAGTCCGGTAATAGTAGTCCCGCGCACGTTAGTTTGAGTTAGGTTACGTTTCGTTGAATAAGGTTAGGTTAAGCTCGGTCAGGTTAACTTAGACTTTCGTGCCATAGACTGCTATTCGGAGTATTCCTGCTCTCTACTGTGCTCTACTAAAGAGCGCTTAATCCTCAGAGTGCTAGCAATGTTGGTCTCGGCACGTTAGGTTTAGTTAGGCTACGTTCGGTTAGTTTAGGTTGGGCCATGTTCGGGAACATTAGCATTGACTTTCGTGTTATACACTGCTGTTCGGTGGATTTCCGCGAGTGGCTGCGCTGTACTACATTCTGCTTGGCCCTGGGGAGGCCAGCAATAGTGGCCGCCGCACTTTGTGTTGTGGTAGGCTACGTTTGGTTAGGTTGCGTTAGCTTGGGTTAGGTCTGCATGGATATGACTTTCGTTTTGTACACTGCTATTCGATGGATGTCCGCGCTCTACGTTGCTCTACTATTCACCGCTCGAATCTGGAGAGGCGAGCAATAGAGGTCGTGGCACGTTAGGGTGAGTTAGGCTATGCTTTGGTAGGACAGGATTGGTTCGGTTTGTTCAGGATAACCACAAATTTCGTGCTACACACAGCTACTCGGTGTACTTCTGTGATCTACTGTGCTCTACCATACCCTGCTTGGCTAAGCGGAGGCCAGGAGCAGTGGCCCCTGCAAGTTATTATGAGATATGCTTCGTTCGGATAGGTTAGGTTAGGACATGTTATACTGGGGTACCTGCGGCTTTTGTGCTATTCACTGAAATTCGGTCCATTTCTGCGTTACACTCCGCTCTGCTAAATTCTGCATATCCCTGTGGACACCAGCAATAGCGGTTCCGTCGTGCTAGGCTGCGTTATGCTCCGTTTGTGTGTGTTACGTTTGGCTAGGTGAGGATATGCTGCTTCGACTTTTGTGCTGTGTACTGCTATTAGGTATATTTTTGCGCTCCAATTTGCTCTAATACTCTCCTCTTGAATCTGCGAAGGCCATCAATTGTGGCAGCGGCACGCTATGTTGAGATAGATTACGCTTGGTTAGGATAGGCTAGGTAAGGTTAGGTTATGTAATATTTTGCTTTTGTGCCCTACACTGTTACTCGTTGGATCTCTGCACTCTAATGTGTTCTGATTTGCTCCGCATGTCTCTACGAAGGCCACCAATAGTGGTCGCCCCACGTTATGTTAGGTTACGCTACTTCTGGTTAGGTTTGGTTAGGTCAAATTATCTTAGGGTACCTTCGGCTTTTGCGCTATTCACTGCAATGTGGAGGATTTCCGTGAACAACCGTTCTCTAGTACACTCTACCTGTCACCGTGGAGGTCAGTAATAACTGCCTCGTCATGTTAGGTTGAGTTAGGTTACGTTTGGTTATGTTACGTTTGGCCGGGATAGGGTAGGCTACTTTGTCTTTTGCGCTTTACACAGCTAGTCCTTGGGTTTCTGTTATCTACTGTGCTCTACTGCATTCTGCTTGGCTCTGTGTAGCCCAGCAAGGTTGGTTTCGTCATGTTATGTTGAGTTTGGCTTCGTTTGATTAGGTTAAGTTATGTTATGTTTGGTTAGGATTGCATCGACGAACGTGCTGTACCCTATTATTCTTCGTGTCCCTGTGAACTACTGTGCTCTAGTGTATTCTCATTGGCTCTGCGGATTCCGCAGCAGTGGTCGCGGCACGCTCTGTTGAGTTACGCTACCTGTGGTTTAGTTAGGTTAGGGCAGGTTATGTTATGATATCCTCGACTCATGTGATATTCACTGCAATACGGTGCATTTCTGCGCACTACTGTGCACTAGTGCACTCTGCTTGTCCCTGTGTATGTTAGCAATATTTGTCTAGTCATGATAGGTTGAGAAAGATTACGTTTAGGTATGTTAAGTTTGGCTAGGTTAGGATACGCTACCATGGCTTGTGTGCTATTCATAGCCATTCGGTGGATTTCTGAAACCGAATGTGTTCTAATATGCTCTGCTTGGCTCATGGGTGGCCGGAAGTTCTGGCCTCGCCATGTCATGCCTAGTTACTCCACGCTCGGATAGGTTAGGCAAGGTCAAGCTAGGTGAGGGTGTGACTGACTTTTGTGCTATACACAGCAAAACGGTGGACTTCTGCGCTTTGCTGTACTTTAGTATGTTCTGCTTGGATCTGGGGAGGACAGCAATAGTGGTTTCGGCACGTTAGGTTCAGTTACGCTACATTTGCGTATGTTAAGTCTGGTGAGGTTAGGATAGGATAGGATGGACCTTTGCACTATGCAATGATATCCGCTGGTTTCTGCGATCTACTGTGCTCTTGTACATTCTGCTTGCCTCTGTGGAGGCCAGAAATGGTGGCCTCGTCATGTCAGTTTGAGCTAGGTTACGTATGGGTATGGCAAGTTTGGGTGTGTTAAGATATGCTACACTGACTTTTGTGCTTTACACTGCTTTTGGTCGGAATTTTGCTGTCCACTGTGCTCTACTACATTCTGCTTTGTTCCGGAGAGGCCATGGTCAGTGGTCGCGGCACGTCATGTTAGGTTATGCTGCGTTCGGCTAGGTTACATTAGGCCATGTTAGGTTTGGACATATACGGCTTTTGTGCTATTCACTGCAATGCGGGGGATTTCTGCGCTCTATTGTGCTCTAGTACATTCTGCTTGTCTCTGTCGCGGCCAGCAGTAGTGGTCTCGCAATGTTAGGTTGTGTTGGGCTACGTTTGGGTATGACACGTTTGGCTAGGCTAGGATAGGCTGCTCTGACTTTTGTGCTATTCACTGCTATTCGGTGGACTTCTGCTCCCTAATGCGCTCTAATATGCACTGGTTGGCTCTGATGTGGCCAGTGTTAGTGGTCTCGGCACGCTAGTTTGAGTAATGTTCCGTTCCGTTAGGCCAGATTAGGATGGATCGGTTAGGGTTTCTTTGACTTTTGTGGTATACACTGCTCTTCGGTGGATTTCTGCGCTCCACATTGCTGTACTACACTCTGCTCGACTCCGGGCACGAGAGCAATAGTCGTCGTGGCACTTCAGGTTGATTCACGTTACGTTTGCTCAGGTTCGGTTAGGTTAAGTTTTCTTAGGGTAGCTTTGACTTTCGTGCTATGCACTGCTATCAGGTGGATTTCTGTGATTTACTATGCTCTACTACAGTAGGCATGGTTCTGTGGGCGGGGGGGGGGGGGGGGGGG
>NW_016921709.1:151598-229629 GCF_001483705.2 Eufriesea mexicana | reverse complement strand
GTCATGTTAGTCTATGCTTCGTGTCTTTAGGTCAGGCTAGGTCTGGTTGGGTTAGGATATCTTCGACTTTTGTGCTGTACACTGCAGAGCGATGGATTTCTGCGCTCTACTGTGCTCTGGTATATTCTGCATGGCTCTGGGCCTTCACCAATAGCGATCTCGGCACGTTAGATTGAATTGTGCTACGTTTGCGTATGTTACGTTTGGCCAAGTTGGTATAGAATGGATTAGACTTTTGTGCCATACACAGCAATACGGTGGGCTTTTGCCTTGTACTATGCTCTAGTGTGCCCTGTTCGGCTCTGTGGTGTCCAGTATTGGTGGACTCGGTATGTTAGGTTGAGTTTGGGTTCGGTACGTTAGGTTAGGTTAGAAAGGCTTGGTTAGGATTTCTTCGATGTTTGTGCTGTACAATGATATACGGTGGATTTCTGCTCCCTAAATTCCTCTACAATACTCTGCTCGTCTCTGGGGAGGCGAGTAATAATGGCTGCGGCACGTTAGGATTGGTTATGTTACGCTTGGATAGGCTAGGTTAGGCTAAGTTTGGTGAGGGTAGGTTTGGCTTTCGTGCCATACGCAGTTATTCGGAGGATTCCTGTGACCTACTGTGCCCCACTTTATTCTGCTTGGCTCCGGGGAGGCCAGAAGCCGTGGTCGCGGCACGTCGTGGTGAGCTATGCTTGGGTCTGCTGAGGCCATGAGTAGTGGCCGCATCACGTTACGTACAGCCACGCTACTTTAGGTTAGGCTATGTCAGGTTGGGTTAAGATATCATCAACTTTTGTGCCATACGCTGCTCTTCCGCGGATCTCTGCGCTCTAATGTGCTCTGTTATACTTTGCTTGTCTCTGGTGTGACCAGTAATGGTGGTATCGGCACCTTACGTCGAGTGAGGTTACCTTTCGTTAGGTTAGGTAAGGAAGGCTCGGTTAGGATTTCTATGGCTTTTGTGCTAAAAACTACTTTTCGGCGGAATCCTGCGCTCCAGTGCGCTTTAATATGCTCTGCCTGGCTCTGACAGGCCAGCAATATTGGTCTCGATACTTTATGTTGTGTTACGCTACGTTCGAATTGGTTATGTTAGGCCAGGTTGGGCCACTATATGCCTGACATTTGTACTATACACAGCTATCCGCGGATTTCTGCGCTGTACTGTGTTCTAATATTTTCAGCTTGGCTCTGGCGAGGACAGCAATATTGATCTCGGCACGTAAGGCTGAGTCGTGTTACGTTTGTTTAGGTTAGGTTATGCCAAACTCGGGCCGGTTGTCCTTCACTTCCGTGCTATACACTGCCAATCGGAGGATTTCTGCACTCGAGTAGCACTAAAATATTCTGTTTGGCCCTGTGGAGGCTAGCAATGGTCGCGGCACGATATGTTGAGTTGGCTACGATTGACTGCGTTATGTTAGCTTCTGTTTGGTTAGGGTGGCTTCAACTTTCGTGCTGTACACTATTATACGGCTGGTTCCTGTGATGAACCGTGATCTACTGTATTCTGCCTGGCTCGGTGAATTCCGGCAGCTGTGGCCCGGCACGCTCTTTTGAGTTACGTTACGCTTGGATAGGATAGATTGGGTCTGGTTATGAGAGGATATCTTCAACTTCTGTGCTACTCACTGCAATGTGGATGGCTCCTGTGAACTATTGTGCTCTAGCACACGCTACTTGTCCCTGTGTATGTCAGCCATAGTTGTCTCGTCATGTCAGGGTGTGTTACGTTACGTTTAGGTATGTTACGTGTGGCTAGGCTAGGATATGCTACTATGACATTTGTGCTTTACACTTCTGCTCGGTGGACATCTGTGACCTACCGTACTCTACTACATTCTGCCCTGCTATGGGCTGGCCAGGAGCAGCGTTCACTGCACGTTATGATGAGTTATGATCATCTCTGTTAGTTTAGGTTATGGCAGGTCATGGTAGTATATCTACGGCTTTTGTGCTATTTACAGCAATGCGGTTTATTCCTGCTCTATACTGTGCTGTGGTACATCCTTCTTGTACCTGTGGAGGCGAGCTATGGTGTCTTCGTCTGCCTAGTTTCAGTTATGTAGCGTTTGGACAAGGTACGCTTTCTAGGTTAGGATATGCTACATAGGCTTTTGTGATTTACACTGCAATTCGGTGGATCTCTATGATCTACTGTGCTCTAGTTTATTCTGCTTGGCCGTGGGTATGCCAGCAGTAGTGGTCTTGTCATGTTTGGTTGAGTTAGGCTAAGTTTGGGTGTGTTACGTTCGGCTTTGTTAGGATAGGCTACTTTGACTTTTGCGCTACTGACCGCTATACGGTGGATTTCAGCGCTCTACTGCGCTCTAATATGCTCTGCTTGGCTGTGGGATGCCAGCAATATTGGTCTCGCCACGTTATGTTGTGATACACTACGTTCGGATGGGGTAGGCGGTGCCAAGTTCTGTCAGGGTATGTTTGGCTTTTGTGCCATACACTGCTGTGCGGTGGATTTCTGCTCCCTACTGGGACTTAATATTTTCAGCTTTGATCTGGGATGGTCAGGAATAGTGGTCTCGGCACGATATTTCGAGTCTGGTTAGGTTAGGTTAGGTTGGTTCATGACAAGATTGGTCGGGACAGCTTTAACTTTTGTACTGCACACTGCTATTCGGTGGACTTCTGCACCCTACTGCGCTCTAGTATGTCCTGCTTGCCTCTGGGGAGGCTAGAAAATGTGGTCGCGTCACGGCATGGTATGTTAGGATACGTTCAGCTTGGTTACGATTCTATAGGTCAGGAGAGGACAGCTATGCCTTTAGTACTATAGTCTGCAATTAGGTGGACTTCTGCGACATACAGTGCTCTAACATTCTCAGCATGGGCCTGGCAAGGCCAGCAATGGTGGTATCGGCGCGTTATGATTAGTCAGATTACGTTCAGTTAAGATTGATCACGCGATGTTTGATCCGGACAGCTTTAACTTTGTGCTGTACACTGCTATACGGTGGATTTTTGCGATCTACTGTGCTGTAGTATGACGTGCTTGGATTTCGGGAGGGCCGCAATAGCGGTCTCGGCACGATACGTGATATAGGCTATGCTTGGTTATGTTTCTTTGGTATGGTTTAGGTTTGGGCATATTAGACTTTTCTGATATACACTGCGATCCTATGGATTTCTCCGTTCTACTCTCCACTAATGAGTTCTGCTTGGTTCTGGGGTTGCCAGCAATAGAGGTCGCGGCAGGTTAGGATTAGGTGGGTTACGTTTGGTTATTTTACGATTGGTTAGGATAGGGGAGGATGGCTTCGTCTTCAGTTCTATAGTCTGCTATTAGGTGGATTTCTTCTCCCGACATTGCTTTAATACTTTCAGCTTGGATCTCGGAAGGCCAGGAATAGTGTTCTCGGCACGTTATGTCGGGGCATGTCACGTTCGGTTAGGTTGAGTTAGGCTATGTTTGGTCGGGACAGCTTTAACTTCGTGCTTTACACAGCTATTCGGTGGATCTCTGCGCTCTACTACGCTTTAGTACGTCCTGCTTGGCACTGGAGAGGGCAATAAAAATCGGTCTCGGCACGTCAGGCTGAGTCACGCTATGCTTGATTATGTTCTGTTGGGTTAGGTTAGGCTTGGGTAGCTTTGACTTTTCTGATATCACTGCGATTATATGGATTTATGCGTTCCACTCGACACTAGCATGCTCCGCTTTACTCTGTGGAGGGCAGCAATAGTGGTTGCGGGACGTTAGGTTCAGTTGGGCTATGTTTGGCTATGTTACGGTTGGTAAGGTTAGGAGAGGATGATTTTCACTTCAATGCTATTGCCCGCTACTAGGAATTTTTCTACCCCCTACAGCGATATAGTGTTTACAGCATGGCTCTGAGAAGGCCACCAATAGCGGTCTCGGCACGTTAGGTTGAGTCAGGTTACGTTCGACTAGGTGGTGTTAGGACACGTTTGGTCAGGATATCTTTATCTTTTGTGCTCTAGACTGCTATTCGGTCGATTTCTGCGCTCCGCTCTGCTCTAGTACGTCGTGCTGGACTCTGTGGAGGCCAGCAATAGTGGTAACGGCACGATAGGTTTAGTTGGGTTACGTTTGGTTACGTTACGATTGGTTGGGTTATGAGGTGGTGGCTTTGACTTTAGTGCTACATTCTGCTGTTAGGTGGATCTCTGCTCCCTACAGTGCCTTAATATTTTCAGCTTGGCTCTGCGAACGCCAGAAATAGTGGTCTGGGCATGTTACGTTGCTT
Organism: Eufriesea mexicana; assembly: GCF_001483705.2. Taxonomy (NCBI): domain Eukaryota; kingdom Metazoa; phylum Arthropoda; class Insecta; order Hymenoptera; family Apidae; genus Eufriesea; species Eufriesea mexicana. The sequence continues at coordinate 225,412 of NW_016921709.1, read as the reverse complement.
CATGTTACGTTCGGTTAGGCTGGTTTAGGCTAAGTTTAGTCAGTATAGCTTTAACTTTGGTGCTGTGCAATGCTATTCGGTGGATTTCAGGGCTCTACTATGCTCTAGTATGTCCTGCTTGACTCTGGGAGGGGCAGCAGTGACGGACTCGACACGTTAGTTTGAGTTAGGCTATGTTAGTCTATGTTCTGTTGGCTTTAGGTTAGGTTTGGGTAACTCTGACGTTTCCGATATGCACTGCGATTCTATGTACTTCTGCGACCTACTATCCTCTTACGTTTTCTGCTTGACTCTGGCGTGGCCAGCAAAGTGGTCGAGGGAAGTTAGGTTGTGTTAGGTTACGTTCGGTTGTGTTGCGATTGATTAGGTTAGGAGAGGGTAACTTTGACTTCAGTGTTATAGTCTGCTACTAGGTGGACTTCTTCGCCATACTGTGATCTAATGCTTTCAGCCTGGCTCTATGAAGGCCAGCAATGGCAGCCTCTGTACATTACGATGAGTCATGTTACGATTGGTTAGGCTGGGTCAGGCAAAATTTTGGCAGTCTAGATTCAACTTTTGTGCAGTACACTGCTTGTCGGTGGATTTGTGCGCTTTACTGTGCTCTAGTGTGGTCTGTTTGGCTCTGGGGAGGGCAGCAAAAGCGGTCTCGGCGCGTTAGGATGATTTATGCTACGTTTGGTTATGTTGTGTTGGTTTGGGTTAGTTCTAGGTGGCTTTGACTTTCCTGATATACACTGCGATTATATGGATTTGTGCATTCTGCTCTCTACTCGTGTGTTCTGCTTGGCTCTGTGGTAACAAAAATCGTGTTGTCGGTACGTAGGGTTGAGTGAGGCTGTGTTTGCCTATGTCCCATTGGTTTGGTTTAGGTTTATGTGGCTAAGACTTTTCTGATATACGCAGCGATTCTATGCACTTCTGCGCTCTACTCTCCACTAATGTGTTCTCGTCGTCCCTGCGGAGGCCTGCAATAGTGATCGCGTCACGTTAGGGTGAGTTGGGTTACGCTTGGTTATGTCAAGTTTGGATATATTAGGAGAGGGTAGCTTCGACTTTAGTGCTATAGTCTGCTATTGGGAGGATTTCTTCGCCCTACAGTGCTCTTATATTTCCAGCTAGGCTCTGGGAAGGCCAGCGATATTGGTCTCAGTACGTTACATTGGGTTAGGTTACGTTCGGTTAAGTTGTGTTAGGCTATGTTTGGACAGGATAGCTTTAACTTTTGTGCTGTAAACTACTATTCCGTGGATTCCTGCGATCTACTGTGCTCTAGTATGCCCTGCTTGGCTCTGGCGAGATGAGCAATAAGGGTCTTGGCACCTTAGGGTGAGATAGGCAATGTTCGTTTATGTTATTGTCGTTTGGGTTAGGTTTGGGGAGCTTTGACTTTCCCCATGTTTACTGCGACTATATGGAATTCTGCGTTCTAGCATCCACCAACGTCTTCTGCTTGACTCTGTGGGGGCCAGCAATACTAATCGCGGCACGTTAGATTGTGTTAGGCTACGTTTGCTTATATTATGGTTGGTCAGGTTAGGAGTATGTAGCTCCTACTTTGGAGATCTAGTCTGCTCTTAGGCGGATCTCTGCTCCCTACAGTGCTCCCATGTTTTCAGCTTGGATCAGGGAAGGCCACTAATAGTGGCCTCGGCTCGTTATGTTGGGTCAGGTTACGATCGGTTAAGTAGAGTTAGGCTATGTTTGGTTAGGATAGCTTTAGCTTTTGTGCTGTACGCTGCTGTTCGGTGGATTCCTGCGCTCTACTGCGATCTGATATGCCCAGCCTGGCTCTGGGAATTACTGAAATGGTGGCCGCGGTGCGATGGGCTTTGTTAGGTTACGTTTGTTTGGGTTAGGTTTGGATATCTCTGACTTTGGAGATATGCGCTACGGTTCTGTGGACCTCTGCGCTCCACTCTCCTCTAACATGCCCTGCTCGACGACGGTGAGGCCAGCAGTAGTGGGGTAGGCACGTTAGGTTCGGGTTGGTTACTGCTGTTTATGTTAGGTTAGGATATCTTCCCCTTTCCTGCTTTACACTTCAATGCGGCGGATTTCTGCTCTCTACTGTGCTCTAGTATATGCTGTTTGGCTATACGGAGGGCAGCGGTATTGGACTCGGCACGATAGTCTGCGTTATGTTGCGTTCGGTTGTGCTACGTTTGGTTAAGTTAGGGTAGGGTTGCTTAGCTTTTTGTGCTATGCACTGCCATTCGGTGGACTTCTGTGCTCTACGTTGGTCTACTGCGCTCTGCTCGACTCTCGGGAGGCCCGCAATCGTGGTCGGGGCACGTTAGGTTGGGTTACATTACGCTTGGGTAGGTTAGGTTTCGTTGTGTTCGGTAAGGGTATCTTCGACTTTTGCGCTAGACACTGCTATTTTATGGACTTCTGCGTTCTCCTGTGCGCTATCGCACTCTGCTTGCACCTGTGGACTCCAGGAACAGCGCTCTCGGCACGTTAGGTTGCGTTGTGTTGCGTTTGGCTTGGTTATGCTTTGTCAGGCTTGGCCAGGAGAGCTTTGACTGTTGTGCTGTACACTGATATTCGGACAATTTCAGCGTTCTACATAGCTATTCTATACTCTGCTTAGTTCTCGTGAGGCCATCAATAGCGTTCGTGGCACGTCAGTTTGTGTCACGCTGCGTATGCTTATGTTACGATTAGGAAGGTTAGGACTGGATAGCTTTGATTTTTGCGCTATACACTGCTACACGGTGGATTTCTTCCTTCTGCTGGGATCTAATAATCTCCGCTTTGCTCTGGGAATACCAGAAGCAGTGGCAGCGGCGCGTTAGGTTTGTTTAGGTTACGTTCGGATTTGTTACGTTTGTTTGGGTTAGTTTGGGACATCTCTGACCATCGTGCTGCTCATTGCCGTCCTATGGGCCTCTGCGCTCTACTCTCCTCTAATATGCCATGCGTGGCTATGGGGAGACCAGCAGCATTGGTGTAGGAACGTTTGGAAGTGATTGGTTACGTTTGGTTTGATTAGGTTAGGCCACGTTTGGTTTGGATACCTTCTGCTCTTCTGCCTTACAACACAATGCGTCGGATTCCTGCGCTATACGTTGCCCTAGAAAAGTCTGCTTGGCCCTGGGGAGGTCAGCAATAGTGGTTTGTGCACGTTAGGTTGAGTTAGGCTACGTTTGCTTAGGCTTGGTTTGGTCACGTTTTGTTGGAATGGCTTTGACTCTTGTGTTACAAACTGCTTTCCGGTGGATTTCTGCGCTCTTGTTCTCTAACATGTTCTGCTTGGCTCTCGGTAGGACGGCAATGGAGGTCTCGGCTCGTTAGATGTAGTTATTCCACGTTTGGTTAGGTTATGTTAGGTCGGGTTGTGTCAGGATATCCTTGTCCTTTGTGATATACACTGCTATTTGGTGATTCTCTGCGCTCTACTGTGCTCTGGTATATTCTGCTTGGCTCTAGGGAGGCCAGCAGTAGTGGTATCGGCACGCCGGTTAAGTTATGTTGCGTATGATCATATAACGCTTGGATAGGATAGGATAGGGTAGATAAAGCATTTACGCTATACACAGCTCTACGGTGGCTTCTACGCTCTACGCTGCTCTACAATAATCTGCTCGGTTATGGAAGGACCAGCAATAATCTTCTCGGCCCGTTATGCTGGTCTAGGCTACCTTTGGTTGCGTAAAGTTAGTTCGGTGTATGATTAGATAGATTTGATTTTCGTGGTATACACTGCTACTGTGTGGTTCTCTACGCTCGACTGTGCTCAAGTATGTCTTGCACGTCTCTGGGGAGAGCAGTAATGGTTGTCTCGGGACATTAGGTTGAGTCAGATTAAGTTTGGCTAAGTTAAGTTTCATTGGGTTTGGCTAGGATAGCTTTGACTTACGTGCTAATCACTCATACTCTATCGACCTGTGTGCTCTACTGCGCTCTATCATATTCTCCTTGCCTCTGGGGAACCCAGCAATAATGGTCACGGCACGTTAGGCTTAGTTATTCTACGTTCGGTTTGGTCAGGTTAGGTCCGGTTAGGTTAGGTTAGCACTGGCTTCCTTGCTATAGGTTTCTGTTTGGTGGATTTTTGCGTACTACTGCGCTCTACTATGCTTCGCCCGACTATGCGGATGCCAGCAATAGCGGTCGCGCCACGATAGGTTGAGTTCGATAGCGTTTGGTCAGGTTAGGTTATGCTTGGTTAGGTTGGGCTATCTTTCACTTTTGTGCTACACACTGCTATTCTCTGGACTCCTGCGATCTACAGCGCGTTGTAACACTCTGGTTGTCTCCGGGGACACCAGTAATGGTGATCCCGACGCGTTAGGTTTTGTTATGCTACGTATGGTTGTGCACGGTGTGGTTAGGTTATGATAGGATAGCTTTGACTTTTGCGCTGTATACTGCTTTCCGGTGGATTCCTGCGCTCTGCTCTGCTCTAATATGTTCTGCTTATCTCTGGGAAGGCCAGTAGTAGTGGTCGCGGCACGTTTGGTCCAATTATGTTACGTTTGGTTTGCTTGGCTTAGGGTAAGTTCGGATAGGATGACTTCGACTCTTGTGGTGTAAACTGCTATGCCGTTGATTTTCACGCCGTACTGAGCTCTAGTATATTCTGCTTGGATATGTGGGGGCCAGCTGTAGTGGTCTCGGCACGTTAGGCTGTGGTACGTTGTGTATATTTATGTCACATTTGTTTAGGTTAGGAGAGGACAGCTTCAACTTTTGTTCTGTACACTTCTATTCGGTGGATTTCTGCGCTCTACACTGCTGTATTTCACTCTGCTCCACTATTTAGATGCCAGCAATAGTGGTCACGTCACGATAGGTTGAGGTACGTTATGTCCGGTTTGGTCAGGTTAGGTTAGGTTTGTTTAGGATGGCATTGACTTTTTCGCTATACACTGCTATTAGGTGCACTTCAGCGCTCTACTGCGCTCTAGCATGCCCTGCTTGGCACTGGGGAGGCGAGAATTAGTGGTCTAGGCAGGTTAGGCGGAGCTAAGCTACGTTCGGTTTTGTTACGTTTGGCCCCGTTAGGATACGGTAGTTCCGACTGTTGTTCTATACACTGCGATTCTAAGGATTTCGGCGCTCTTCTCTCCTCTAATATGTCTTGCTTGACACTGGGGAGGGCAGTTATAGTGTTTTCGGCACTTTAGTTCGAGGTACGTAGCTCTAGGTTATGTTTCGTTTGGCTAGGCTGAAATAGGGTTGCTTAGGCTTTTGTGTTATGCGCTGCTCTTCGGTGTATTTCTGCACTCTACCGTTCGCTATCACACACTACCGTTCTCTGGCGGCGCCAGGAATAGTGTTCGCGTCACGTTAGGTCGATTTATGTTTCGATCGGCTAGGCCTCGCTAGGTTAGGTTAGGTTATGGTAACCTTGACTTTTCTGCTACACACTGCTATTCGGAGGATATCTGCGCTCGTTGTTGCTCTACTACTTGACCCTGGGGAGGACAATAATGGCGGTCGTGGCACGATAGGCTTTGATAGGTTACGTCTGGTTAGGTTAGATTCGGTAAGGGTTGGTTAGGCTGGCTCTGACTTTTGTGCTATACTCTGCTATTCGGTTGATTTCTGGGCTCGACTGTGCTCTAATATGTTCTGCTTAACTATGGGGTGGCCAGAAATGGAGGTCTCGGCATGTTAAGTTTAGTTATACTACGTTTGGCTATGTCAGGTTTTGCTGGTTTGGGCACCGTGGCTCTGACAATTGTGCCATACACTTTTATTCGGTGGATTTCTGCACTCTACTGAGACCTAACACCCTCTGCTTTGCTCTGGGGCGGCCAGAAATTGCAACCGCAGCAGGTTAGGTTGTGTTGGTTTAATCCTAGCTAGAATAGGTTCGTATGGGTTAGGCTAGGATATCATTGACTTTTGTGTCACACACCGCCATCCTATGGACTTCGGCACTCTACTCTCCTCTAATATGTCCTGCTTTCCTTTGTGGAGGTCAAAAGCAGTTGTCGAAGCACAATAGGATGAATTAGGTTACGTTCGGTTATGTCATGTTTGGTTAGGCTAGGCTAGGATATCTTTGACTTTTGCACTGTAAACTCCAATGCTGTGGATTACTGCGTTCTACTTTGCTCTAGTATGATCTGCCTGGCTCTGGAGAGGCAAGCAATAGTGGATTCGGCACGTTAGTTTGAGCTAGGCTACGTTCGGGTATGTTACGTCTGGCTATGTTGGGATGGGTTAGCATCGACTCTTGTGCTATACAGTGCGATTCTATGGATTTCTGCGCTATAGTCTCCTCTAATTCGTTCTGTTTTGCAGCCAGGAGGGCAGCGATGGTGGCCTTCGCACGATAGGATGAGGTATGTTGCGTTTGGTTTGGTTAGGTTTGGTTAGTTGTGGTCAGGGTAGATGTGACCTTTCTGTTATACTGCTTTTCGGACTATTTCACCGTTCTACATAGCTCTGCTATACGCTGCTTAGCTCTCGCTATGCCACAAATGGCGATCGTGGCACGTCAGTTTGCGTTTCGTAACGTCCGTTTATGTTACGTACGGTTAGGTTAGAATAGCATAGATTTGACTTTTTTGCCGTATGCTGCTTTTCGGCGGATTTCTGCGCTCTTCATTTCACTATTATACTCTTCTCGACTCTGCGGAGACCAGCAATAGCGATCGTGGAACGATTGGCTGAGTAGGGTTATGTTTGGATATGTTAGGTTAGGTCACGTGTGGTCATGATTTCTTCGACTTTTGTGCTATGCACTGCTGTTCGGTGGATTTCTGCACCCTATTGTGCTCTAGTGTATTCTGCTTGGCTATGGTGAGTGCAGCAATAGTGGTCTCCTGGCGTTAGGCTGAGTCAGGGTACGTTTGGTGATTTTACGCTTGGCCTGGTTAGGACAGGATAGCATTGACTTTCGCACTGCGCACCGCTATGCCGTCGATTTCTGCGGTATACCGTGCTCCAACGTGTTCTTCTTGGCTTTGTGTAGGCCAGCAATTGTGGTCTCGGTACGTCAGCGTGTGTTGTGCTGCGTTCGGTTATGTTACGTTTGGCTAGTTTAAGAGAGATTGGCTTAAGCTTTTGTGCCATACACTGCTCTTCGGTAAGATTCTGAGTTACACATTGCTCTACTATGCACTGCTCGACTCTCAGGATGCCCGCTATAGTGGTCGCGAGACGTTAGAGAGAGTTAGAGTGCGTTTGGTTGGGTTAGGCTACGTTGCGTTAGGTTAGGGTAGGTTTGACTTTTGTGCTACACACTGCCATTCTATGGACTTCTGCGCTCCACTCTGCGCTATCACACTCTGCTTGTATCTGGAGACGCCAGTATAGTGGCCTCGGCACGTTAGGTTGAGTTATCTTTCGTTTGTTTAGGATAGGTTTGGATATTTTTGGTAGGGATAGCGATGGCTTTTGAACTATACACGGCTATTCGGTCGATCTCAGCGCCCTACAATGGTCTGCTATGCTCTGCTCGACTCGATGGAGGCCAGTAATCGTGTCCTCGGCAGGATAGGCTGAGTTAGGCCACGTTTGGCTTCGACATGCTTCTTTGGGTCAGGTTTTTATGGATTTGACTTTCGCGGGATACGCTGATATTCTAGGTTAGGATATTCTCTGGCAAGGGCAGGAGGTTGCGGCGTTGGCTATTGTGCTATACACTGTTATTCGGTCGGTCTCTGCGCACTGCAGCGCTCTAGTGTGCACACGTTGTCACTGAGAAGGCCAGCAATAGAGGCCTCTGCACGTTGTGATTAGATAGGTTAAGTTCGGTTAGGTTAGTTTGGGCGAAGCTTAGCCAGGATAGCTTTTACTTTTGTGCTATGCACAGCTATTCATGAGTTTCTGCACTCTACTGTGCTCGAACATGCTCTGATTGGCCATATGTTGGCCAGCAGTGTTGGCTCCGGCACGTTAGGTTGAGATTGGCTACGTTTGGTTGGACTGTGTTAACCTAGGCTAGGCCTACGTAGCTTCGGCTTTCCTGGTATACACTGCTATTCGGTGACAAGTGCGCCTCATTGCGCCCTTGTACGTTCTGCTTGCCTCTGGGGTGGCCAGCAACAGTGGTCTCGGCTCGTTAGTTTGAGCTGTGTTACGTTCGGGTATGTTACGTTTGGTGAGGTTAGGGCATGATATTTCAGACTTTTGTGCAGTACACTGCTATCCGCGGATTCCTGCGCCATACTGTGTTCTAATATTTTCTGTTTGGCGCTGAGAGCCCAGTAATATTGATCTCGGCACGTTATCTTGAGTTAGGGTACCCTAGATTATGCTATGTTAGGCTATGTTTGGCTATGTTGACCTCGACCTTCGTGTTATACACTATTATCCGGCTGGTTCCTGTGATCTACTGTGCTGACTGCATTCTGCCTTGCTCTGTGGCGTCCGCCAGCAGCGATAGCGGCACGATCGCTTGAGACAACCTACGTGTGGTTTGGTTACGTTTGTTCAGGTTATGTTATGATATCTTCGACTTTTGTGCTATTCACTGCAATGCGGCTGATTACTGCGAACTACTGCGATCTAGTATACCCTAATTTTCTCTGTGGAGGTCAGCAATAGCTGTCTGGTCATGTTTAGTTGAGTTAGGTTACGTTTGGGTATGTTACGTTTGGCTGGTTTGGGAGAGGCTACTTCGACCTTCGTGCGTTACACTGCTGTTCCTTGAGATCCCTTGATCTTCTGCGCTCCACTGCATTCTGCTTGGCTGTGTGGAAGTCAGGAGCAGTGGTCGCGGCACGTCATGTTGAGCTATGCTACGTTGAGTTTGGTTAGGTTAGGTTAGGTCAGGTTAGAATATCCACGGCCTTTGTGCTGTTCACTGCAATGCGGTGGATTTCTGCGTTCTCATGTGCCGTAGTATATCCTGTTTGTCTCTGTGGATGTCAGCAATAGTTGCCTGGTTATGTTGGGTTGAGATAGGTTTCGGTTGGATGTGTTACGTTTGGCAATGTTACGATAGGCTACTTTGACTTGTGTGCTATTCACTGCAATTCCGTGGATTTCTGCTCTCTAATGTGCTCTACAGAGCTCTGCCTGGCTCCGGCGAGGGCAGAAATATTGTTCTCACCACGTAATGCTTAGTTACACTACGTTTGGTTAGGATAGGTCAGGGTATGTGTGACTTTTGCGCTATTCACTGCCATGCGGTGGGTTTCAGCGCCCTACTGTCTTCCATTACAATCTGCTTTTCTTTGTGGAGGACACCAATGGCGGTCTCGTCACGTTAGGTATGTTTGTGTTACGTTTCGTTGTATTACGTTAGTTTATGTTCGGTCAGGTTAACTTAGACTTTCATGCTATACACTGCTATTTGGAGTATTTCTGCGCTGTACCTTGCTCTAATATACTCTGCTTATCCCTGGCGATCCCGCGAGCAGTAATGTTTCCGGCACGTTTTGCTATGTTAGGTTACGTTTGGTTTGGTTAGGCTAGGATATCTTCGGTTACGATACCTTTTGTGCTACACAATGCAGTGCGGTGAATTACAGCGCTCTGCTCTGCTCTAGTGTATTCTGATTGGCTCTTGGGATGCAAGCAGAGGTGGACACGTCATGTTAGGTTGAGTAACGTAACGTTCGATTCTGTTACGTTTGTTTACGTTAGGATATGATAGCTTCGACTATTGTGCAATGCACAGCGATTCTATGGACTCCAACCCCCTCTAATATGCAAGGCTTGGCCCTGAGGTGGGCAGCAGTAGCGGTTTTGGCACGTTAGGTAGTGTTACGTTACGTTTAGCCAGATTAGGAGGGGATAGCTTTGATATTTGCGCCATACACAGCTATTCGTCTATATCTGCGCTCAGCATTGCAGTACCAGCATTTGCTTGTCTCTAGGTAGGCCAGCATTTGCAGCCGTTGCATGTTCGGTTGTGTTAGGTTACGATCGGTTAGGTTAGCTTAGGTTAAGTCTGGAAAGTATGGCTTTGACTTTTGTGCTATACACTGCTTTCCGGTGGATTCCTGCGCTCTACTGTGCACTAGTATGCTCTGTCTGGCTGTGGGGGGGGGGGGCAGCAGTATTGGTCTCGGCACGTCAGTCTGAATTAGGTTGCGTTTGGTTATGTTACGTTTGGCTAGGTTAGGATATCGCAGCTTAGACTTTTGTGCTGTACTCCGCTATTCGGTGGACTTCTGCGCTCTACATCGCTGTTCTGCACTATGCTCGGCTCTCGGGCGACCAGCAATGGTGGTCACGGCACGTTACGTTGAGTTAGATTTTGTTTGGTTTGGTTAGGTTATTTTGGGTTAGGCTGAGATATCTGTGATTTTTGTGCTACACGCGGCAATCCTATGGACTTCAGCGCCCAATTGCGCGCTATAACACGCTGCTTGTCTCCGGGGATGCCGGGAGTAGTGGCCGCGGCACGTTAGGTTGTGCTATGCTACGTTTGGTCAAGTAACATTTGGTTTGGTTACGATGAGATAGCTTTGACTTTTGCCTATACACTGCTATTCGGACGATATCTGCCCTCTGCATTGCTCTAATAGCGTCTGCATGTCTCTGGGGAGGCCAGGAATAGCATTCGCGGCAGGTTTCTTTGAGTTATGTTACTTTCGGTTAGATTAGGTTAGGTTAAGTTTGAACAGGATGGCCCTGACTTTTGTGCTATACACTCCTATTCGGACGATTTCAGCGTCCTACGTTACTCTACTATGCGCTGCCCAGTGCTCGCGAGTCCAGCAATAGCGGTTGTGGTACGTCACGTTGTGCTACGTTACGTCTGCTTATATTGTATTTCGTTACGATAGGACAGGACAGTTTCGACTTTTGTGCTCTAGACAGCTATTCGGTGAATTTTGGCGCCCTACTGTGCTCTAATGTACTCTGCTTCGCCATGCGGAGGACAGCAATATTGTCCGCGGCCCGTTTGGATGTGTTAGGTTACGCACGGTATGGTAAGGGTAGTTTCGTCATTCGTGCTACACACTGTTATACAGTGTATTTCTGTGATCTACTGTGCTCTACAACATTCCCCATGGCTATAGGGAGACCAGGAGCAGTGGTCTCTGCACGTTACGTCGATTTATGTTACGTGTGGTTTGGTTAGGTTAGGTAAGTTTATGCTAGGGTATCTACGGCTCTTGTGCTATACATTGCAGTGCGGTGGGTTCCTGCGCCATACAGTACTCTGCTACATTCTTCTTGTCTCTCTGGAGGCGAGCATTGGAGGTCTAGTCACGTTTGGTTGAGTTATGTTGCGTTTGAGAATGTCACGTTTGGCTAGGTTAGGATAGGTTACATAGACTTTTGTGCCTAAGACTGCTATTCGATGGATTCCTCTGATCCACTGTGCTCTACTACGTTCTGCTTTGCCCCCGGGAGGCCAGGAGCAGTAGTCGCGGCAGGTCACGTTGCGTCATGCTGCGATTGTTAGGTTAGGTTTGGTCAGGTCATGCTAGGATATCTACGCTTCTGTGCTATTCACCGCTATGAGGTGTATATCTGCCCTCTACCGAGCTCTAGTACATTCTGCATGTATCTGCGGGTGCCCGTAATAGTGGTCTCTTCATGATAGGTTGTGATAAGTTACGTTTGTGTATGCTACGTTTGGCTAGGTTAGGATAGGCTACTCTGACCTCTGTGCTATTCACTGCTATTCGGCGGATTTCCGCGCTCTAATGTGCTCTAATGTGCTCTACGTGGCTCTGTGGATGCCAGTAGTATTGGTCTAGTCACGTTGTGTTTAGGTACACTACGTTTCGATAGGTAAGGTTAGGTCAGATTAAGTCAGGATATGTTTGACTTTTGTGCTATGCACTGCAATGCGGTGGATTTCCGCGCTCTGATGTGCTCTAGTATATTCTGTTTGGATCTGGGAGGCCAGCAACAGTGGCCTCGGCACGTCAGGTAGGGTTATGCTATGACCGGGCACGTTGCTTCTTGTGAGGTTAAGACAGGATATTCTAGACTTTTGTTCTATACACTGCCAGCCTCGTATCTCTACGCTCTACTGCGCTCTAATGTACTCCGCTTATACCTGCTGAGGCGAGCAATAATGTTCGTGGCAAGTATTGTTTAGTTAGGTTACATTGGGCTTGACTAGGTTAGGATAAGTTAGGGCCTGATATGATATGATATGACTCTTGTGCTACACACTGCAGTGTGGTGCATTACCGCGCTCTACTGTTCTCTTGTATATTCGGCTTGGCTCTGGGAAGGCAAGCAATAGTGGTCTCGCATGTTGGGCTGTGCTATGCTACGTTCGGTCATGTTACGTTTGGTGAGGTAAGGATATCATGCTTTAGGCTTTTGTGCTATACGCTGCTATCCGCGGGCTTCTGCGCTATACTCCGTTCTAATATTTTCTGCTTGGCTCTGGGAGCCAGCTACAATGGTCTCGGCACGTTAGGTCGAGCAATGTTACGTTTTGTTAGGTTGGGTTAGGAAGGTTCGGTAAGGATTTCTCTGTCTTTTTTTCTATACACTGCTATTTAGTGGACTTCTGCGTTCTACATTGCCCCACTGCACGCAGCACGATTGCGGGGACGCGAGCAATCGTGGTCGGGGCCCGTCAAGATGAGCTACGCTTCGTTTTCGTAGATTCGGTTGCCGGGTTAGGTTAGGGTATCTTCGACTTTCGTGCTATACACTGCTATTCGATGGTTCCCTCCGCTCTACATTGCACTACTATGCTCCGCTCCTCTCTGGGATGCGAGCAATAGTGGCTGCGGCACGTTAGGTTGAGTCCTCCGACGATTGGTTAGGTTAGTTTAGTTTGGGTTAGGTTTGGATATCTTTGGCTTTTCGGCTGTACACTGCAATCCTATGAATTTCTGTACCCTACTCTCCTCTAATATGTTCTGCTTGGCTCTGCAGTGTCCAGCAATAGTGGTCGCGGCACGTTATGCTTAGTTAGACTACGTTCGGTTAGGTTAGGTTTGGACAGGTTGGGTTAGAATGTCTTTGACATTTGCGCTGTACACTGCAGTGCTGTGGATTACTGCGCTCTGCTGTGTTCTAGTAAATTCTGCGTGGCTCTGGGGAGGTTAGCAATAGTGATATCGGGACGTTAGGTTGAGATATGTTACGCTTGGTTAGGTTATGTTAGTCTGCATTAGGATCGGATTGCCTCGACGTTTCGCCTAAACGTTGCCATTCTATGGACTTCTGCGCTCTGCGCTCCTCCAACATGCCCAGGTTGGCTCTTGGGATGACAGCAACCGTGGTCGCAGTACGTCATGTTTTGTCTAGTTACATTCGGATAGGTAACGTTAGGTTACGTTTGGCCGGGTTAGCTTTTACTTTTGTGCCATACACTGCAATTCGGTGGATCTCCGTGGTCTACTATGCTCCAGTATGTTCTGCTTGCATCTGGGATGGCAGGAATATTTGTCGCGTCAGGTGAGGTTGAGTTATATTACGTTTTGCTATGTCTCGTTTGGTTTGGTTAGGCTAGGATAGCAATGACTTTTATGGTATAAACTGCTGCTCGTTGGATTTGAGCCATCTGCATTACTCAAATATGCTCTGCTTGGCCCTGGGGAGGCCAGCAAACGCAGACTCGTCACGATATGCTCAGCTAGGGTACGTTTGGTTATGTCACGTTTGGTTAAGTTAGGATAGGATAGCTATTACTTTGTGCTATACACTGCAATCCTGCATAGTACAGTATATCTACGGGGAGTTCAGAATTACACCGCACATCAGTGTGTAGCACAAATGTCAAAGCCGTTCTTTCCTAACCTCACAAATCGCGACAGAGCCAAACGTAACATAACTCAAAGTAATGTACCGCGACCACTGCTGCTGGCCTACTCAGATTCGAGCAGAGTATGGTAGTGCACAGAAGGGCGCAGAATTCCACCGAATGACATTGTATAACACGAAAGACAAAGCTATCGAAACCTAACCCAAACCAGCATAACCTAACCGAACGTAGCCGAACTAAACCTAATGTGCCGAGACTACAATTGCCGGCGTCGCCAGAGGAAAGCAGAGCATATTAGAGCACAGTAGAGCGAACATATCCACCGAATGGGAATGTACAACGCAAGCATCTAATTTATCCTCCCCTAACCTGACAATACGTGACAGAACCAGACGTAACGTAGCACAACTTGGGGTGCCACGACCACTTTCGCTAGCCTCACAAGAGCCTAGCTGCGTATAACAGAGCAGTGTAGGACGCTGTTGTCTTCAGAACAGCAGCGTATAGCACAAAAGCCATAGCCAGCACTAACAAATCTAGCCAATATTACATAACCAAACGTTACATATCTCAACATAACCTGCCGAAATTATTATTTCTGGCGTCCGCAGAGACTCGCAGTGTGTGAAAGCGAACTGAAGAACGCAGAAGCCCATAGGCTAGCATTGTGTAGGAAAAAAGTCGAAGCTATTCTAACCTAATACATCTTAACCAAACATAACCGTACGTGACGTAACCAAACCTGACGTGCTGCGACCATCATTGCTGGCCTCCCGAGAGTCTAACAGTGATGGGTAGAACAACGTAGAGCGCAGGAATCCACCGAATTGCAGCGTACAGCACAGAAGTCTAAGCTATGCTCTCCTAACCCAACCAATCGTGACATAGCCAAACGCAACATAACCCGGACTAGCGAGCCGAGAGCTATAATGCTGGCCCCCACATAGCCAAGCAGAATACACTGGAGCGCAGCAGCGCGCAGAAATCCATGGAATCGCAGTGTGTAGCACAAAAGTCAAAGCTACGCTATCCTAACCTAACCAACCGTAATACAACCAAGCGAAACCTGACCCTACAGAACGCGCCGCGACCACTATTGCTGGCCCGCCAGTGACGAGCAGAATATAATAGAGGAGAGTAACGATCAGAAATCCATGGAATCTCACTGCATAGCAGCAAAATCGAAGCTAACCAAACCTAACCCAAACTAACGTAACATAAACAAGCGGAGCATAACTATACAGAACGTGCCGCGACCACTATTTCTGGCCCCGCCAGGGCGAAGTAGAATATATTAGAGCACAGAGGGGCGCAAAAATCCACCTGATAGCAGTGTATAGTACGGCAGACAAAGCTATCCTAACTGAAACTAGCAAAACCTAACATAACAATTCGTAACATAACTGAACCTAACGTACCGAAACCACAATCGCTGGCCTCCCCAGAGAAGAGCAGAAGATATTAGAGCACTGTAGAGCGAAGAAATCCACCGGACAGCAGTGTACAGCACAGATGTCAAAGCTATCCTATCCTAACCTAACAAAGCTTAGCGTAACTAAACGTAACATAACTCAGCCTAAAGTGCCGAGGCCACTATTGCTGGCCTCCGCAGAGACAAGCAGAGCATATCCTAGATATAACGAGAACGCAGAAGCCCTCCGCATTGGAATGTATAGCACGCAAGTCGAAGATATCCAAGACAAACATGAACTAACTTCAGCAAACCGAACGTAACATAATTCTAGCTAACGTGGCGAGACCACAACTGCTGGCTTCGCCAGATCGAAGCAGAATATACTTGAGGGCAGTAGACCGCGGAAGTCCACCGAAGAGCAGTGTATAGCGCAGATGTGAAATCTGTCATATCCTAACATAGCCAAACAAAGCATAACCAAACGTAACTTAGCTCCACCCAACGTGCCTAGACCACAACTGCTCATCTTCTCAGCGCCAATCAGAATATACTAGAGCACAGTAGGGTGCTGAAATCCGCCGCATTGCAGTGTAACGCACAAAAGTCATAGATACCCTGACCAAACCTGCACTACTCATACCTAATCAAACGCAGCCTAACCTAACACAACGTGCCGAGACTGCTATTGCTGTCCTCCGCAGAGCCAAGCAGAGAATATTAGAGCTATGTAGAGCGCAGGAATCCACCGAATAGCAGTGTATTGCTTAAAAGTCTAAGCTACCCTAACCAAACATAACCAAACCTAGCCAAACCATACGAAACACATCTCAACCTAACGTGACGCGACAAATATTTCTGGCGTCCACAGAGACTTGCAGGGTACGGTAGATCACTGTAGGGCGCAGGAATTCGCCTAATAGCAGACTGTACCAATAAAGTCAAAGCTATCATCGCCTAACCTCGCCAACCGTAACATAAACAAACATGTCCGAGCTCAACCTAACGCGCCGCGACCACAATGGCTGGCGCCACCAGAGCTTAGCAGAACACACTAATGGAATGTAGAGCGCAGAAATCCATATAATCGCCGTCTGCATCAGAAATGTCGAAGCTACCCATATCTAACCCAAGCCAACGGAACATAATCGAGCATAGCGTAACACTACCCAACGTGCCGAGAGAGCTTTTGCTGGTCACCCCGGAGCCAACCAGAACATGCTAGAGCACAGTAGAGCGCGGAAATCCACCAAAAGCAGTGTACAGCATGAATGTTAAACTATCCTAAGCAAACTTGGCCTAACCCTACCCAACCGAACGTAACGCGTCACAACGTAACGAGCAGAGACCACCATTGCTGACATTCCCGGAGTCAAGCTGAAAATATTAGAGCACTGTGGGACGCAGATATCCACCAAATAGTACACTATAGCACTATAGTCGAAGCGATCCTCCCATAACCTAACCAATCGTAACATAGACGAACGTGACGTAACTCAACCTAACGTGCCGCGATCATTATTCCTGGCTTCCACAGAGACAAGCAGAACACGTTAGAGGTGAGCAGAACGCAGAAATCCGGAGAATCGCAGTATATATCAGAAAAGTCAAGGCTACGCGTACATAATCCAAACCAACGGATCATAGCCGTGCATAGCCTAGCTCAACCTAACGTGTTGGGACCACTATCGCTGGCATTTCCCGAGCCAAGCAGAAAATGTTAGAGTACTGTAGGGCGCAAAAATCCAACAAATAGCAGAGTATAGCACTAAAGTCAAAGCTATCATCTCCAAGCCTAAGCAATCGTAACATAACCAAACGGAAACTAACTCGAACTAACGTGCCGCGACCAGTACTGCTGGACTCCGCAGAGGCAAGCAGAACACATTAGTGAAGAGTAGACTGCAGAAATCCCTATAATCGCAGTGTATATCAGAAGAGTCGGAGCTCCACAATCCTGCCCCAAACCAACAAAACATAACCAAACATAGCATAACCCAACCTAGCGTGACGAGACCTCTATTTCTGCCTACCCCAGAGCAAAGCAGGGCATAATAGAGCACAGTAGAGCGCAGAAATGCGGAGAGCAGCAGGGTACAGCAGAGAAGTTATGGCTACTCTAACACAGCTTAGTCCAATCATACTTAATGGGACGTAACCTGACTCAGCATAACGTGGCGAGACCAATATTTCTGCCCTCAGCAGAGCCAAGCCGAAAATAATATAGCACTGCAGGCCATAGGAATCCCCCTAATAACAGACTATAGCACTAAAGTCATAGCTGTCCACTCCTAAGCTAACCAACCGTAGCATAATCGAACGTAACCAAACTCAACCCAACGTGCAGCGACCACTACTTCTGGCCTCCACAAAGCCAAGCAGAACACGATTGCAGGGAGTAGAATGCGGTTATCCATAGAACTGCTGTGTATATCAGAAAAGTCAAAGCTACCCGAACGTAAACCAAACAAACTGGACATAACCGAACATGGCCTAACTCAATCTAACGTGCCGAGACAGACATCGCTGTCCTGCCCAGATCCAAGCATGCTGTGCTAGACCACAGTGGAGCGCAGAAACACACCGAATACCAGTGTACAGCACAAAGTTAAAGCTGTCCGAACCAAACTTAGCCTGACCCAACCTAACCAAACATAACCTGACTAAGCGTAACGTGCCGAGACCACTATTGCTGGCCTTCGTATAGCCAAACTGAAAATATTGGAGTACCGTGGGGCGCAGAGGAACACCTGACCGCAGAGTGTCGCACTAAATTCAAAGCTAACCTCTCCTGGCCTAACCAATCGTAACATAACCAAACGTAACCCGACTCAACCAAACGGGCCGTGACCGGCACTGCTGGCCTCCCCAGAGTCAAGCGCGACAAATTTGTGAAGAGTAGATCGCAGAAATCCATGAAATCGCAGTGTATATCAGAAAAGCCAAAGCTACCCAGGCCAAACCAAAACCTACAGAACATAATCGAACATAGCCTAACAAGAGCTAAGTGCCGTGACCGCTTTTGCTGTCACCCGGAACGAAGCAGGACGTGCTAGATCAGGCTATAGCGCAGAAATCCACCGAATAGCAATGTACAGCGTAAAAGGTTAGCTTTCCTACCCAAACTTAGAGTAACTCATCCAAACCGAACGTAACATGACACAACATAACGCGCCGAGACAACTATTGCTGGCTTTCCCCGAGCCATGCAGGAAATATTAGAGCACTGCAATGCGCAGAAATCCACCTAATAACAGACTATGGATCTTAGTACAAAACCATCCTCCCCTAACATAACCAATTGTGACATAGGCAAACGTAATGTAACCCAACCTAACGTGCCGCGTTAGTACTGCTGGAGTCCTCAGAAACAAGCAGAACGCATTAGTGAAGGGCAGATCGCATATATCCATAGAATCGCAGTGTGCAGCACAATGGTTCAACCTATTCTAACCAAGCATATTCTAACCCAACATACACTATCGTAACCATAATCAAGATAACGTGCCGATATCACCATTGCTGGTATTGCCAGAGACAAGCTGAATATGGTGGGGAACTATTCGGCGCAGGAATCCACCTAATAGCAGGCTGCAGCACTGCAGACAAAGGAATCCCCCCTAACGTAACCAAACGTAACATGTGCAAACTAAACGTAACTCAACATAGCAAGCCGCGACCACCATTGTTGGCCTCCCCAGAGCCAAGCAGAACATATTAGTGGTGGGTAGAACGCAGAAATCCGGAGAATCGCAGGGTATATCGGAAAAGTCAGGGCTACCCGTACATATTCCAAACTAACAGAACATAACCGAACATAGCCTAACTCAATCTAACGTGCAGAGACCACTGTTGCTGCAATCCCCAGAGCCAAGCTGCACATACTTGGTCACAGCAGAGCGCAGATATCCACCGAACAGCAGTGTATAGCACAAAAGGTAAAGGTATCCCGGTCAAACTCAGCCTAAAGAGACCTAACCGAACGTAACCTGTCTCAATATCACGTACCGAGGCCACTATTGATGGCCTTCCCAGAGCCAAGCTGAAAATATTAAACCACTGTTGGGAGCGGAAATCCACCTTATAGCAAACTATAGCACTAAAGGCATACGTATCCTCTCCTAACCAGAGAACCGTAACATGACCGAACGTATCCTAACTTACCCCGACGTGCCACGGCCACTGTTACTAGCCTCCCCAGAGCGAAGCAGGGAATACTAGAGCGCAGTAGAGCGCAGAAATCCATATAATCGCAGCGTATATCCCAATATTCAAAGCTACCCAAAACTAACCCAAACCAACGGAACATAACCAAACATAGCCTAACACTACCTATCGTGCAGAGAATGCTATTGCTGCCCTCCCTAGAGCCAAAATGGGCATATTAGTGCACAGTAGATCTCAGGAACCCATCGAATAGCACTGTAGAGCACAAAAGTTACATCTGCAATAGCAAAACCTAGCCCACACAAACTTAACCGGTCGAAAATTGTCTTAACATAACGTTCCCAGAACACTATTGCTGTACTTCCCAGAACTAAGCTGAAAATGTTAGAGCTCTGTAGGGCGCAGAAATTCACATAATAGCATACTATAGCACTAAAGTCGAAGCTATCATCTCCTAACCTAATAAATCGCAGCATAAACAACGTAGCGTCACACAACCTAACGTGCCGCGGCCACTATTGCTGTCCTCCTCGGAGTCAAGCGGAACACGCTAGTGGATAGTAGAACGCAGAAAACCTTATAATCGCTGTGTATATCAGAAAAGTCAAAGCTACCCAAGCCTAACCTACACCAACGGAAAATAACCGATCATAGCCTGACTCATCCTAAAATGCCGGGACCGCTATTTATGCCCTCCCCAGAGCCACGCAGGTCACACTAGAGCACAGCAGAGCGCAGAAATGCACCGAATAGCAGTGTACGTCACAAAAGTTAAAGGTATCCTGACAAAACTTAGCCTGGCCCAAACTAACCGAACGTAACCTGACACAATGTAACGTGCAGATGCCACTATAGCTGGACCTCCCAGAGCTAAGTTGAAGGAATTAGAGCACTCTATGGCGCAGGAATCCGACTAATAGCAAACTGTAGCACTAAAGTCATAGCAATCCTCTCCTAACCTAACCAAACCTAACATAACAATACGTAACAAGGCTAAACCTATCGTGCCACGACCGCCGTTGCTGGCCACCCCAGAGTCGAATAGGGTATAGGAGAGCAACGAACAGCAGTAAAATCCGCGGAATAGAGGTGTACAGAGCAAACGTCAAAGATATCCTATCGTATCGTAAACAAACGTAGCACAACCGATCGTAACCCAGCTAAGCGTAACGCGCCGCGGACAGCATTTATGGCCTCCCTAGAGCAAAGTAGAGAATAATAGATAACAGAAGAGCGAAGAAATCCACCGAATAGCAGTGTAAAGCAGAAAAGTCAAAGCTAACCTATCTAAACCTAGCCAAATCATAACTAGCCTAACGTAATATAACTCAGCCAAACGTGCCACGACAACAATCGCAAGCCTCCCCAGAGACAAGCGGATGATAGTAGAGAACGCAGAGCGCAGGTATCGACAGAATAGCGGTGTGTAGCACAAATGTCAAAGCCATCGTAACAAAACCTAACCTAGCCTGACCTAACCGAACGTAACCTAGCTAAACCTAACGTGTCCATGCCACCATTTCGAAGAGCGGTGTGTAGCATAAGAGTCAAAGCTATACTGTCCTAACCTAACCAATCCTAACATTAACAAACCCGGCATTGCGAAACCCATCGTGCCACGACTACTATTTCTGGCCTCTCCAGTACCGAGGAGAGTATAGTAAAGCAACGTAGAGTGCAGAAATCCACCGAATAGCGGTTTACAGCACAAAAGTCTAAGCTACCCTAGTCTAACATAACAAAACGTAGCAAAACCTAACGCATCGTAACGCAGACTAACGTGCCTAGACCACAATTACTGAGCCCCCAGAGCAAAGCAGAATATATTAGAGCACAGTAGAGAGCAGAAATACACCATACAGCAGTGTATAGCACAAAAGTTTAAGCTACTGTTTCCTAACATAACAAAGCTTAAAATAACCAATCGTAACGTAACTGATAGTATCGTGCCTCTACCACTATTGTTGGTTTCCCGAGAGACGAGCAGAGCATAGTACATCATTGTAGAGCGCAGAATTCCACCGAAGAGCAGTGTATAGCACAAACGTTTGAGCTACCCAATCCAAACCAAGCCAAACGTAACATAACCAAACGCATCCTATCGCAGCCTGACGTGCCGAAAATATTATTGCTGGCCAGCACGGAGCCTAGCAGTACATATTAGAGATGAGTTGAGTGCAGAAATCTATAGAACCGCAGTGCACGGCACGAAATTCGAAGATAACTTAACCTAACACTAGCAAACCTAACCGCAGCAAACGTAACGTATTCAAACCAAACGCGCTGCGGCCATGATTTCTGGAATTCCCGGAGCAAAGCATGGCATATTAGATAACAGTAGAGCGCAGAAATCCACCCAATTGCGGTGTACAGCAAAATAGTCCAATCTATCCTATCATAACCTAACCAAACGTAACATAACGGAACGCTACGTGCCTCAGAGTGACGTGCCGGGACCAATACTGTTGGCTTCACAATAATCAAGCAGAATACACTAGAGCACAGTAGAGCCCAGTAAGCCACCGGTAGCAGTGTACAGCACAAAAGTCAAAACCAACCTAACCAAACATCGGACTTTACATATCCAAACGTAACATAACTCAACCAAACGTGCCGCGACCACCATTCTTGGCCTCCACAGAGAAAAGCGGGTGAGATTATAGCAACGCAGAGCGCAAATATCGACCGAATTACCGTGTATAGCACAAAAGTCAAAGCTACCCTAACCTAACATATCCTAACCTATCCAAGCCAAGCGTAACCTTACTCAGTATAGCGTGAAGGAGACGCCATTGCTGGCGCCTCCAGTGGCATGGAGAGCATAATAGGGCAACGTAGAGCGCAGAAATCCCCCGAATAACAGCGCATGGCATAGAAGTCTACGCTATTCTATCCTAACCTAGCCAAACGTGACATAAACGAACCTAACCTATCTATTCCTAACCTGCCGAGACAACTATCGCTGCCCCCCTCAGAGCCAAGCGGATCATATTAGGGGAGAGAAAAGCGCAGGTGTCTATACAATCGCAGTGCGTAGCTCAATGATCGAAGTTACCCGATCCTGACAGCCAAACGCGTCACAAGCGAACGTTGCTTAACTCAAATTAACGCGCCGAGGCAAGTATTGCCTGCATTCCCAGGGGCAAGCAGAATATTCTAAGGCACAGTAGAGCGCAGGAATCGACCGCATTTCAATGTGTAGCCCAAAAGTCAAAGAGACCTTAACCTAACCTGACCAAACCTAACCTAACCAAACGTAGAGTAACCGAACCTAAAGAGACGAGACCCCTTAGCCAGCCAAACCAAGCAAAACATAACGTGCCGATAATACTATCGCTAGTCTCCAAAGAGACACGCAGAGCATATTAGAGCAATGTAGGGGGCAGAGATCCGCCGAATAGCCGTGTATAGCAAAAAAGTCGAAGCTACCCTATCGTAATCTGAACAAACTTAACATAACCATAAGAGAAATCTATTACTGGACTACCACGAGGCGAGCAGAGTGCAGTAGAGCCGTGTAGAGCGTATATATCCTCCGAATAGCGGTGTATAGCAGAAAAGCCACAGCTACCCTCTCCTAACCTAACCAGCCGTGATATTACCAAATGTAGCCTAACAAAGACTGTCGTGCCACGATCGCTATTGCAGGCCTCCCCAGAGCCGAGTAGTGTCTGGTGGAGCAAAGTAGGGAGCAGAAAGCCGCCAAACAACAATGTATAGCACAGAACATAATCAGGCCTAACCTGACCTACCCGAACTTAGAATAACTAGACATAACGTGCCGCGACCACTATTACTGGCTTGCCCAGAGGCAAGCAGAATATGATAGAGCACAGTGGAGCACTCAGGTCCACAGAACGGCAGTGTATAGCACGAACGTCAAAGATAACCTAACTCATCCCAAACATTCCTAACCTTGCCAAACTTAACCTAACACAACATAACGCGCCGCGGCGATTATTTCTGGAATTCCCACAGCAAAGCATGGAATATTAGATCACAGCAGGGCCCTGAAATAGAACGAATGGCAGTGTACAGTGCTAGATTCATAGCTATTGCTGGCCTCAGGAGAGCTAAGCAGAGTATAGCAGAGCAATGTAGAACGCTTAAGCCATCCGAATAGCAGTGTATAAGGCAGGAGTCAAAGCTATCCTATCCAAGCATAGGAAAGCCTAACCTAGCCAAACGTAACATTACTCAACTTAACTTGCCGTGAGCACTATTTCTTGCATCCATAGAGACAAGCAGAGTGCGGTAGCGCACTGAAGAGCGAAGAAGTCCATAGAATTTCATTGTGTAACACAAAAGTCGGAGACATCCTTACCCAACACAACGTAACCTTCCTAACCAAACGTAACCTAACTGAAACTAGCGTGCGGCGACCACTATTGCTGGCCTCCCGAGTGTCGAGCAGTGTATACTAGAGCAATGTAGAGCGCCGAGATACACCGAATAGCATTGTATAACACAAAAGTCGAAGTATTCCTATCCTAACCCAGCCAAACGTAACATAGCCTAACGTAACCTAACACAACCTAATGCGCCGCGGCCACAATTTCCGGAATTCCTGGAGCAAAGCAGCAGATATTGGATCACGGTAGAGCGCAGAAATCAACCGAATAGCAGTGTACAGATAAATGTAAGAGGTATCCTAATCTAACGTGACATAGCCAAACCAAATACAAAGTAACAAATCCCAACCTAACGTGCCTAGCCCACAACTGCTGGCCTCCGCTCCACCAAGCAGGGCACATTAGTGGAGAGTAGACCGCAGAGGTCCATAGAATGGCAGTGTACAGCACTATAGTCAAAGATATACTAACCTCCACCAAACAAACATAACCTAACCAAGCGCAACATGACACAACCTATCGCGCCGCGGCCACTATGTCAAGCATTCCCAGATCAAAGCAGGGAGTATTAGTTCGCAGAAGAGTGCAAAAATCCACCGAATGGCAGTGAATAGCACGAAACTTAAGGCTATCCTGTCCTAACCAAATCAAACATGACATAACCAAACGCAGCTTGGCTCAACCAAACGCGCCGAGGCCTCTATTGATGGCCTCCCAGCGCAAGCAGAGCACATTAGAGCACAGCAGAGCGCAGAAGTCCACTGAATAGCATTGTGCGACACAAAAGTCAAAACTACCCTGTCCAAACACAACCAAGCGTAACATGAGCAGACGTAACGTAACCCAAACCTACTTGCCACGACTGAAATTGCTAGCCACAAGAGAGCTAAGCGGAGTATAGGAGGGCAGAGTATAACGCTGTAATCATCCGAACAGCAGTCTATAGCACACAAGTCAAAGCTAACATAACCAAACAAGGCAAAACAAAACAAAACGTAACCTAACTCTACCTATCGTGCGTAGGCCACTATTTCTGACTTCACCAGAGGAAAGCAGAACATACTAGAGCACAGTAGATCGCAGAAATCCGCCGCATTGAAGTGTCAAGCAGAAATGTAAAAGATATCCTAACCAAACCCGTCGTAACCTAACATAGCCAAGCGTAACCAATCCCAACCTAGCGTGCCTATCACACTATTGCTGGCCTCCCCATCGCCAAGCAGGACAGATTAGAGGAGTGTAGATTTCAGTGGTCCATAGAACGTCAGTATACAGCACGAAAGTCAAAGATATCCTAACCTAACACAAACAAACCTAGCCTAACCAAACGTAACATAACGTAACCTAACGGGCCGCGGACATTATTTCTCGAATTCCCAAAGCAAAGCAGGGAATATCAGATCACAGTGGAGCGCAGAAATGAAGCGAATAGAAGTGTACAGCGAAAAAGTCATAGCTATATTATCCTAACCTAACGGGATATAACACAACCAAACGTAACCTAACACAGCCTAACGTGCCTAGGCCACTAATGCTCACCTCCCCAGTGCAAGTCAGAACATACTGTATGAGAGCAGAGCGCAGAAGTCAGCCGCACTGAAGCGCAAAACACAAACTTCAAAGATATCCTAACTTAACCTGACAAAGCCTAACCCAGCCAATCGAAGCCTAACTCAACCTAACGTGCAGAGACCATTGTTGCTAACATCCATAGAGACAAGCAGAGCATATAAGGTCACAGTAGAGCGCAGAAGTCTGCCGAATGTCAGTGTGTAGCACAAAAGTCAAAGCAATCCTACCCTAACCAAGCCAAAAGTAACATAACCAAACGTTACCCATATCAATCTAACGAAGCGAGACCACTATTTCTGGCCTCCGCAGAGCCAAGCAAAACATGCTAGGGCACAATGGAGCGCAGAAATCCACCGAAGAACGGTGTATACCGCGAAAGTCGAAGCTACCTTTACCAAACGCAAAACAACATATCCTAACCGAACATAGACTAGCACAAACTGACGTGCCGAGACCACTATTTCTGGCACCCCCATAGCCTAACAGAGTACGGTAGAGCAGCGTAGTGCGCAGAAATCCACAGAATAGCGGTGTATATCACAAAAGTCAAAGCTAGCCTATCCTAACCTAAGCAAACGTAGCATAACCAAACGCAATACAGCTTAGCCTAACGTGCCGAGCCCACTACAGCTGGCCTCCGCACAGCCATGCAGAATATACTAGAGCTTAGTAGAAAGCAGGAATCTAGCCTATGGCGCTATACAGCGCAAAAGACAAAGCCATTCTAGCCAAACCAATGTTAACCTAACCAATGCTAACCCAACCAATGCAGACGTAGGGTAACTAAACCAAACGTGCCACGAGCATTATTGCTGGCCACCCCAGAGACAAGCAGAACATATTCCTGCACATTAGAGCACAGAAGTCCACCGAATAATGGTGTTTAGCACAAAAGTTATAGCTATCCTCTCCTAACCTATCCAATCTTAATATAACGGAAAGCAACCTAACTCAAAGTAACATGCCGAGACCAATGCTGCTGCTCTCCCCAAAGCCGAGCAGAGCATATTAGAGCGAAGCAGGGGGCAGGTGTCCACCGAATAACAGTGTAGAGCACAAAAGTTAAATCTATCCCGTCGTAACCTGGCCAAACCTAACGTAACCAAGCGTAATATGGCTCAGCCTAACGTGCCGCGACCACTATTGCTGTCCTCCCCGCGGCCGTGCAGAGCATATTATGGGTCAGTATGGGAAGAAATCCATAGAGTCGCAGTGTATGGCAGAAAAATCAAAGATATCCAGACCTTACCCATGCTAACATAACATAACCAAACGTAACCTAGCTTAACCTAATATGGCGCGTCCACCATTTCTGGCCTCCCCAGATCAAAGCAGAACATATTAGAGCACAGTAGAGCGTAGAAATCTACGGAAAAGGAGTGCGCAGCACAAAAGTCATAGTTACTATATCCTCACATAACCAACCCTAACACCACCAAACGTAATCAAGCTTAACCTAACGTGCCGCCAACACTATTGCCACCCTCCTCGAAGCCAAGCTGAACATATTAGGGGAGAGTAGAGCTCAGAGGCCAATAGAATCGCAGTGCATCGCACAAGCGTCGAAGCTACCCTCTTCTAAGAAGTCCAAACGTAACACAACCGAACGTAGCTTAACTACACCTATCGTGCCGATACCACTATTACATGAATCCACAAAGCCAAGCAGAATATACTAGAGCACAGTGCAACGCAGGAGTCTGCCGGATAATAGTGTATACCACGTAAGCTAAAGCTATCCAAACCTAACCCAGAGAAACGTAAACTATCCAAACGTAGCCTAATACAACCTAACGAGCCGAGACCACTATTACTGCCCCTCAGAGTCGAGCAGAGTATAGTAGTGCTATGTAGAGCGTAGAAATCCACCGAAGAGCAGCCAATAGCGCAAAAGTCAACTATACCCTATCCCAACCTGTCCAAACGTAATATAAGCAAACGCAACGTATCTTAACCCAACGTGACGAGACCATTAGTGCGGGCCTCCCCAGAGACAAGCAGAATATGCTAGACGACAGTAGAGAGCAGAAGGCCTCCTGCTAGGACTTTATAGCACAAAAGTCGTAGATATACCAACCAAACGTGACCTATAGCGTCACACCCAAACGCAGACTAACTAATCCTAACGAGCCAAGTGCACCATTGCTGGCCTCCACATCGCCAAGTAGAACACATTAGTGGAGAGTTCAGCGCAGATGTCCATAGATTGGGAATGTATTGCAAAAAGTCATAGTTGTCCTGACCTAACCCAGACCATCCTAACCTAACCAAGCGTAGCCTAACTCAACCTAACGTGACGAAACCACTATTCCTGTCCTCCCCAGAGCCACGCGTAGGATATTAGAGCACAGCGGGGCGTGAAAATCGACTGCATTGCAGTGTATAGCACAAAAGTCAAAGCTATCCAATCCTAACATGGGCAAACGTATCGTACCAAGCGCAACCTAACAAGTCCTATCGTGCCGAGACAGCTCCTGCT
Organism: Eufriesea mexicana; assembly: GCF_001483705.2. Classification (NCBI taxonomy): domain Eukaryota; kingdom Metazoa; phylum Arthropoda; class Insecta; order Hymenoptera; family Apidae; genus Eufriesea; species Eufriesea mexicana. Next base: position 197,828 of record NW_016921709.1, on the reverse strand, counting down.
GCCCTCCTCAGGGCCAAGGAGAACATATTAGAGGAGAGCATGGCGCAGGAGTGCATAGAATCGCTCTGCGCAGCGCAATAGTCGAAGCTACCCTATCCCAACATGGCCAAACGTAACGGAACCGAACGTACCCTTAATCAGCCTCACAAGCCGGGTCCACTATTGCTTGCCTCCCCAGTGCCAAGCCGGATATGCTAGAGCGCAGTAGATGGCACTAATCCAACGCACTGCAGCGTTTAGCGCAAAAGTCAAATGCATCTTAACCTAACGTTTCCCAACCTAACCAATCCAGACGCAATATTACGCTACCTAACGTGCCGCGGCCACTATTCCTGGCATCGCCGAAGACAAGTAGGGCGCAATAGCGCACAATAGGGCGCAGAAGCCTACAGAATTGCAGCGTGTAGCTCAAGAGTCATAGATATCCCATCCTATCCCAACGTAACCCATCCAAGCCAAACATAATCTAACACAGCCTATAGCGCCGCGGCCACTATTCATGGCATCCCCAGGGCCATGCAGAGCATATTATAGTGGAGTAGGGCGCAGGAATCCTTAGAATCGCAGTGTATAGCAGAAAAATCAATTCCATGCAAACCTTACACATGCAAACGTATACTTACCCTACGTATCATAACCTAACATAACATGCCGCGACGACTATTTCTGGCCTCCCCAGAGCAAAGCAGATCATGTTAGAGCAGAGCAGAGCGTAGAAATCCACCGAAAAGCAGTATGTAGCACAAAAGACAAAGGTGCCCTCTCCGAACCTAACCTACCGTAACAAAACCAAACGTAACCAAGCTCAACCTAACGTGCCGCCGCCAATATTGCTGGCCTCACCAGAGCCTAGTGGAATATATTAGTGGAGTGTAGGGCGTAGTAATACATAGGATGGCTGTGTAGAGCAGGAAAGTCAAAGATATGCAAACCTCACACAGGCTAACATAACCGAACCTATCGCGGCAAAGCCCAACGTAACCTGCCGCGACCACGATTGCTGGCCTCTCCAGGGTCAGCAGATTGGAGTAGAGCACAGTGGACGGTAGGAATTGACCGAGTAACTGTGTATAGCACGAAGGTCAAAGCTACCCTGACCAAATAACCCAACCTGACGCAACCAAACGTAAGCTAACTCTACCTAACGTGCAGAGGCAACAACTGCAGGCATTCCCATAGTCAAGCACAGTAGAGAGCAGAAATCAACAGAATATCAGCGCATTGTACAAAAGTCAAAGCTACAATCTCATAACCTGGCCAAGCGTGACATGAAAAGACGTAACGTAGCCCAACCTGTGGTGCCACGACCACTATTGCTGGCCTCCCCAGATTCCAGCAGAGTATATTAGAGCACAGTAGAGCGCAGAAAGCCCCCAAATAGGAATGTAAACCGCAAAGGTCAAAGATGTCTAACCCAACCGAGCATAACCTAACCTAACCAAACATACAATAACTGATCCTAACGAGCCAAGACCTCTGTTGCTGACCTCCGCAGCGCCAGCCAGAGCACACATGATCACAGTAGAGCGAAGATGTTCACCGAATAGCATTGTATAATAGCTATTACTGGCCTTCCCAGAGCCAAGCTGAAAACATGAGAGCACTGTAGGGTGCAGAGACCCACCTAATAGCAGACTCTACCCCTGAAGTCAAAGCTACCCTCTCCTAACCTAGCAAACCGTAACATAACCAAGAGTAGCCTAACACAGCCTAACGTGCCGCGACCGCTACTACTGGCCTACACTGAGTCAAGCGGAGGAGACTAGTGGAAAGGAGAACGCAGGTATCCATATAATCGCAGTGTACATCAGAAGAGACAAAGCTACAAAAACCTAACCGGAACCAACATACATAGAACATAAACATACATAGCATAAACCAACCCAACGTGGCGGGACCGCTATTGCTGCCCACCCCAGAGCCCAGTTGAAGGCATTAGAGAACTCTATAGCGCAGGAATCCACCTAATATCAGACCATTGCACTACAGTCAATGACATTCTCTCCTAGACTAACCGACGGTAACATAACCGAACGTAACCAAACTCATCCGAAGGTGCCGCAGACGCTATTGCAGCCCACGCCGGAGCCAAGCACTACATACTGGAGCACTGTATAGCGCAGGAATCCACGAATAGCAGTGTACAGCACAAAAGTTAAAGCCATCCTGACCAAACATTGCCTAGCCCAGCCTAACCGAACGTAGCCTGTCTCAACATAACGTGCCGAGACCACTATTGCTGGCCTTGATAGAGTCAAGCTGAAGGTATTAATGCACTGTAGGGAGCAGAAATCCACATAATAGTAGAATGATGCTCTAAAGACAAATCAATACCCTCCTAACCAACCCAATCGTGACATAACCAAACGTAACCCAGCTCAACCTAACGTGCCGCGACCACTATTTCTGGCCTCCCCATACCCAGGAAGGGCACATTGGTCGAGGGTACGACGCAGAGATCCACAGGATCGCAGTGCACATCGGAAAAGACAGAGTTACCCAGACATACACCAAACACTCACAACATAAGCAAGCATGGCATAGCACAGCCTAACGTGCCGAGACCGCTATTGCTGCCCTGCGCAGAGCCAAGCAGTATAAACTAGAGCACGGCAGAGTGCAGAAATCGTCGGAATAGCAGCGTACAGCGCAAGAGTTAAAGCTACCGCGACGGAACACTTCCTAACCCAACCTAACCGAACGTAACCTTTCTCAACATAAGGAGCCTAGACCTCTGTTGCTGACATTCCAAGAGACAAGCAGAAAATATTGAAGCACTGTTGGGGGCAGGAATCCACCTAATAGCAGGCTACCGCGCAAAAGTCAAGACTATCCTCTCCAAACCTAGCTTACCTTAACATAACGAAACGAGACGTAACTCAACCTAACGTGCCGAGACCGCTATAGTTGCCCCCTCCCATCCCCGGCCCCCACAAGGACCAAGCTGGACATACTAAAGCACAGTAGAGCGCAGAAATCTACCGAACGGCGGTGTACAGCACAAAAGTTAATGCTATTCTGGACAAACTTTCCCTGACATAACGTAAGCGAACGTAACATGACTCATCATAACGTGCCAACACCACCATTGCTGACCTTGGCAGTGCCAAGCTGAAAATATTAGAGGACTGTAGGGCGCATAAATCCACCTGATAGCAGACCATAGCACTACAGACCTAGTTATCCTCTCATAACCTAATGAATCGTAACATAACCGAACGTACCTGAACTTACGCTGACGTGCCGCGACCACTATTGCTGGCCTCCCCAGATCCAAGCAGTATATACTAGAGCGCCGTAGATGGCAGGAATACACAAGAATAGCAGTGCACAGCACAAAAGTAGAAGCTATACGGAGAAAACTTTGCCTGACCCAACCTACCGTAACGTAACCTGACACAATATAACATGACGAGGCTGCTCTTCCTGGCCCTCCCAGAGCGAGGCTGAAAATATTAAAGCCCTGTAGGCTGCAAATACCGCCAAATAGCATACTATAGCACTAAATACAAAGCTATCCTCTCCTAACCTAGGCAACCGTAACATAAACAAGCGTAGCGTAACACAATCTAACGTGCAGAGGCCGCTATTTTTGCCCTCCCCAGAGCCAATCTGGACATACTCACGATACACGAGATAACAGTGTATAGCAAGAGAGTAATAGCTATCCTGACCAAACTTAGACCCACGTACCCTAACCTAACCTAACCAAACGTAATATAAAAGAAAACCTAACGTGCCACGGCCACTATTTCTCGCCTCACCACTGTCAAGCAGAGTATAGTAAAGCAATGTAGAGCGCAGAATTTCTCCAAATAGCAGCGTATAGCACGAACGTCAAAGAAATCCTAACCGAAACTTCCTAACCTAGCCAAACGGAACGTAACCTAACACAACCTAACGTGCCGAGACCACAATTACTGGACGCACCAGAGCCGCGAAGAACATATTAGAGCACAATGGAGCGTAGAAATCCAGGGAAAGCAGTTTATAGCATAAAATCCAGTGTAGCCTCTACTAACCTGGCCAAAAGTAACATACACAAACGTAATCTAAATCAACCTAACGTGACGACACCACTATTGCGGGCCTCCACAGAGACAAGCAGAAAGTACTAGAGCACAGTAGATCATAGAAATACACCGAATAATAGTGCATGGCACGAAGGTAGGGGCTACAGTATCCAAACGTAGCCTAACCTAAGAGAACCAATCGTAACGTAACACGACCTAACGTGCCGAGACCAATAACACTGGCCACCCCATATCCAAGCAGAGTATAATACAGCAATTAGACGGCAGAAATCCGCGGAAGAGCAGTGTATATCACGAAAGTCAGAGTAGCCTGTCCTAACCTAGCCAAACGTGACGTACCCGATCATAGTCTAACTCAAGCTAACATGGCGGGACAACCATGGCTGGCCTCCACAGAGCCAAACGGAAGACAATAAAAAACAGTAGAGCGCAGAAATCTGCGTATAGCAGTGTATAGCACGAAAGTCTGAACTATACTATCCTAACATCACCAAACGTAACATAACAGAACGTAGCATAGCTCAGCCTAACATGACGTCACCTCTGTTGCTGGCATCCACAGGGACAAGCCGAAATTGCTAGGGACCAGCTGTGCGCAGAAATCCACCGCATTGCAGTGCACAGAACAAAAGTGAAAGATACCCTAATCTAACCTAAGCTAACCAATCCAAGCATAGTGTATCTCAACATAACGTGACGAAGCCGATATTGCTGCCCTCTCCAGAGCCAAGCAGAACATACTACAGCGTATTAGTAGGCAGATATCCACCGAATAGCAGTGTGCAGCACAAAAGTCGAATTATCCTATCCTAACCTAGCGAAGCGCAACACATCCAAACGGAGCCTAACCAATACGAACACGAAGAGATCGCTGTTGCTAGACCCCACAGAAGCAACCAGGATGTACCAGAGTACAGTAGAGCACAGATATCCACCGAATTGCAGTGAACAGCACAAAAGCCGTAGATACCCTAACCTATCCTGGCACAATCTGGCACAACGGAACATAGCATAACTCATAATAAAGTGCCACGACCACTACAGCTGTCCACTGCAAAGACAAGCGGAACATATTAAACTACAGTAGATCACAGGAATCCACCACACAGTAACATATAATACGAAAGTCATTGCTATTATAACCAAACTTAACCTAGCTGAGCCAAACCTGACTCGAACTAACGTGCCACAACCACCACTGCTCGCATCCCCAGACTCGACTGGAGAGGAGTAGAGCAATGCAGAGCGAGGAAATACACCGAATAGCAGTCTACAGCACAAAAGACAGAGAAACCCTAACCAGACCATCCTATCCTAACCTAACGATACGTAACATAGCTCAACCTAACGCGCAGAGACCACCATTTCTGGCCACACCAGAGCCAAGCAGAAAATATTAGAGCACAGTAGAGGGCAGAAATGCACCGTACAGCAGTGTCAGGCACAAAAAACTATGCTACTCTGTCCTAACGTAACCAAAGGTGTCATAAGCAAACGTAGCCTAACCCAACCTAACGCACCGAGAGCACTGCTGCTGGAGACCCAGAGCCAAGCAGGAGACATTAGAACACAGTGGAGCGCAGAAATCCGCGCATAGCTGTGTAAAGGGCAAAAGTCAAGGAACCATATCCTAAGCTATCCAAACGTAACATACCCAGACGCAACCTAACCGAAATTAACATTACGAGAACACTATTGCCGGCAACCACTGAGGCAGGCAGTGTATACTAGAGCAGAACAGTGCGCAGAATTCCACTGCAATGCAGTGAATAGCACAGGAGTCGAATACACACTAACCAAACCTGTCCCAACCTGACCTAAGCAAACGTAACCTAGCTCAACCTAACGTGCTGAGACCGCTACTGCTGGCCTGCCCAGAGCGAAGCAGAGAACTTTAGAACGCAGTAGACGGCAGAATTCCGCGGACAGAAATGTATAGCCAGAAGTCCAAGATTTCATATCCTAACCTCACGAAACGCAGCATGGCCGATCGTAGCAGAGCTCAACTTAACGTGCCGAGACTATACCGCTGGCCTCCATGGAGCCAAGCAGAATATAATAGAGCACAGCAGGGCGCAGAAGTCCACCTCATTTCAGCGTGTAGCGGAAGAGTCGAAGATAGCATAATCCTACATGACCCAATGCAAACTAACCAATCTTAGCACAACCCAACATAACGTGCCGAGAGTACATCGCTGGCTTCTCCAGTGCCAAGCAGAATATACCAGAGCACAGCAGAGCGCAGAAGTCCACCGCATTGCAATGTATAGCGCAAAAGTCAAACACATCCAGGCTTAACCTGACCTAACCTAACCAAACCAAGCGTAACCTAACAAAACCCAACGTGCCGAGGCCACTATTGCTGTCCACCCCAGAGCCAGGCAGAATGCAATAGAGCACAGTAGATCACAGAAATCCACCGAGTTACATTCTATATCACGAAAGTCATAGCTATCCTAACCAAAGCTTGCATAACCTAGCCTAGCCAAACGCAAACTAACACAGCATAACGTGCCGCGACCGCCATTGCTCAAAACCCCAGTGTCCAGCAGTGTATAGTAGAGCAATGTGGAGCGCAGAGATCCACCGAATAGCAGTGTATAACACAAAAGTCGTGGATATCCTAACCTAACCAGACCTAACCTAACCTAACTCTACGCAGCATAACTCAATATAACGTGCCCCGTGCTCTATTTCTCACAACCCCAGAGTCAATCAGAGTATTTTAGAGCAACGTGGACCGTAGAAATCCAACGAATAGCAGTGCAAAGCACAAAAGTGGAAGACATTCTAACTTCACCTGACATAACCTAACCTAACCAAACGTAGCATAACTCTCCACAACCTTCCCCGACCGCTGCTTCCGGCATCTCCGGATCCCAGCAGAATATAACAGAGCACTGTAGGTCACTGACATCCACCTAAAAGCTGCATACAGCATGAAACTAAGAGCCATACTAACCGAAATTTTCGAGCCTATCCAAGCCAAACGTAAACTAACTCAAACTAACGTGCAACTACATCTATTGCTCGCCACCAGAGAGTCGATCAGAATGTAGTAGAGCATTGTAGATCCCAGAAATCCGTCGAGTAGACGCGTATAGCACAAAAGTCGGGGAAATCCTAACCTAACCTGGTCCAAGCTAACCTAACCATACGTAGTGTATCTCAACCTAACGTGCCGAGACAAATATTGCTGGCCTCCAGAGACGAGCAGAATGTACTGGTGCACAGTAGAGCGCAGAACTCCACCGCATTGCAGTGAACAGCACAAAAGCCGTGGATACCCTAACATATCCTGACCAAATGTGGCATAACCAAAGGCAGCATAACCCAACATGACATGACGCGACAACTGCTCCTGGCCTCCCTGGTGCAATGCAGAATTTAGTAGAGCGCAGTAGTGAGCAGGATTCCACCGCATAGCAGTGTAGGACACAGAAGTCGTAGATACCCTAACCTAACCTGTAATAATCTAACCTAAAGGAACGTAGCATAGCACAGCATAAGTCGCCGCGACCACTTCTGCTGGCCCCACCAAAGTAGAGCAGGATGTATTAGACCGCAGTAGATCACTGGAGTCCACCACATAGTAGTGTACCGTACGAAAGTCAATCATGACCTGACCTAAGCTGTCCTTACGGAACATTTCGAGACGTAGTGTAACAGAACTTATCGTGCCGAGACCAAAATTGCTGGCACCCCCAGAGAACAGAATATACCGGAACACAGTAGAGGGCAGAAGTCCACCGCGTTGCAGTGGAAAGCAGAAAAGTGGAAGATAACCTAACCTACCCTGACCTAAGCTAACCTGTCCAAACGTAGTGTAACTCAACATAACGTAATGAGGCAATTGTTGCTGGACGCTCTAGAGCCAGGCAGAACGTATTAGAGCACAGTAGAAAGTAGAAATCCACCGAATAGCAATGCATAACGCAAAAGTCAATGCTACCCTATCCACACATAGCCTAACCTGACCTAACCAATCATAACATAACTCAACCTAAGGTGCCACGGCTACTATTGCACGCATCCCCGTGGTCGATCTGGGTATAGTAGAGCAACGTATAGCGCAGAAATCCACCGAATAGCAGTGTATAGCACGGAAGTCGAAGATACACTAATCTAACCAGACCTAACCTGACATAACCAGGCGTAGCATTTCTCAATATCACGTGCCTCGACCACAGCTGCTGGCATCCGCAGGCCCAAGCAGAATATAGTGAAGCACAGTAGGGCGCAGAGATCCACCGCATCGCAGTATATAGAACAAAAGTACGAGATACCCTAACCTAACATGTCCCAAACTAACACATCCAAATGTAGCGCAACTTAGCAGAGGGTTCCGCGACCACCGCTGCCGAAAACCGCAGAACGAAGCAGAATATAGCAGAGCACAGTAGACGATATGAGACCACCGGATAATAGTGTATAGCACGAAAGCCGAAGCCATCCTAAACAAACGTAACCAGACATTACCTAATAAAACGTAGACTAACTCAATATATCGTGCTGCGACCGCTATTGCTGTCCTCCCCTGGGACAAACAGAATATAGTAGAGCAGGGTCGAGCGCAGGAATCCTCCGAATAGCAGTACATAGCACGAAGGTCAAAGATAACCTGACCGTGCTTGATACTGCATAACAAACCGAAAGTAACATAGTTCAGACTAACGTGCCGAGAACACTGTTGCAGCCCTCCCCGGAGCCAAGCAGAAAATATTAGAGAGCAGTAGAGCTCAGGAACCCGCTGATAGCAGTGTATACCAAAAAGTCTAAGCCATATCATACTAACTTCACCAAGCGTAACCCACCCAAGCGTAGCCTAACACAACCAAACGTACCGAGACCACAATTACTGGCCACCCAAGAGATAAGCAAAGCATATTAGAACGCATTAGAGCGCCGAAGTCCACCGAATAGCAGTGTACAGCATGAATGTCCAGGTAGAATTACATAACGTAGCCAAACGAAGCGTATCCCGACGTAGCCTGGCTAAACCTAACATGACGAGACCACTACCGCTGGCCTCCACAGAGGCAGGCAGTATGTACCAGGACACAGTCGTGCTCAGAAATCCACCGCACTGAAGCGAATAGCTCAAAAGTAGAAGATATCCTAACCTAACCAGGCCTAACCTAACCTAACGGAACCTAGCATGACTCAACGAAACGTGTCGCAGCCACAGCTGCAGGCGTCTCAAATGCCATGCACAATATAGTATAGCACATAGGATCACAGGAATCCAGCACGTAATAGTGTATAGTACGAAAGTCAATGATATCCTAACCGAACTTTGCCTTACCTAATCAAACCAAACGTAAACTAACTCAAACTAACGTGGAACGACCACATCTGCTCCCCTCCCCAGAGTCGGGCAGAGTATGGTAGAGAAATGTTGAGCGCCGAAATGCACCGAATAGTGTATAGCACAAAAGTCAGTGAAATCCTTACCGAACCTTCCAAACGTAACCTAATATACCGAAACCTCACTCAACCTAACGCGCAGAGACCATCAATACTGGCCATCCCAAAACAAAGCAGGTCATGTTAGAGCACAGTAGAGGGCAAAGCTTCACCTAACAACAGCGCCTGGCACAAAAGTCTAAGCTATTCTATCCTAACCTAACCAAACGTAGCATAAGAAAACGTAGCTAAACTCAACCTAACGTGCCGAGACCACTTATACTGGCCTCCCCAGATCCAAGCAGAACACACTAGAGCGCTGCAGAACACAAATCCACCGCATTGCACTGTATAGCACAAAAGTCTTATCTACACTATCCTAACATTACCAAACGTTACAGAACCGAACGTGGCATAACTCAACATAAAGTCCCGCGACCACTATATATGGCTTCACATGAGCCCAAAAGAGTATTCCAGAGCACAATAGAGCGACGAAATCCACCGAATTACACTGCAAAGCAGAAAAGTGGAAGATACCCTAACCGAACCAAACCTATTCTAACCTACGCAAACGAAGTGTGGCCCAACATAACGTGATGAGAGAGATATTGCTGGACTCCACAGAGCCAAGCAGAATATATTAGAGCACAGTAGAAAGGAGAAATCCACTGAATAACAATGTATAGCACAAACGTTAAAGCTATCCTGAGCAAACGTAGCCTGACGGAACCTAACCGAACGTAACCTGAAGCATCGTAATGTGCCGAGACCACTGTTGCTGGCCTTGCCAGAGACAAGCTGAATATATTAGATCACTATAGGAAGCAGAAATACCCCTAATGGAAGACTATTGCTCTAAAACCAAAGCTATCCTCTCCTAGCCAAACCAGACTTAACATAACCAAACGTCTCCTAACTCAACTTAACGTGCCGCGACCACTGCTGCCGTCCTCCGCAGAGCCAAACAGAACACATTAGTGTAGAGTAGAGCGCAGAAATGCACGGAATAGCATTGTATAACGGAATAGTCGGAGATACCCAGACCTAACCCAAACCAACAGAACATAGCCAAACATAGCCTGACTCAAGCTATCGTATCGAGACCGCTATTGTTGCCCTCCCCAGTGCCAAGCAGGGCATACTAGACTATAGTAGAGCGCAGATATCCGCCGAATAGCAGCGTACAGCACAAAAGTTAAAGCTACCCTGACCAAACATTGCGTAACCCAACCCAAACGAACGTAACATGGCATAACGTAACGTGCCGAGACCACTATTCCCTGCCATGCCAGAGCAAAGCTGAAAATATTAAAGCACCGTAGGGAGCAGAATTCCACCTAATAGCAGACTTTAGCACTAAAGTCGAAGCTACCCTCTCCCAAACTAGCATATAGTAACATAACCAAACGTGACATGACTCAACCTATCGTACCGGGACCGCTATTGTTGCCATCCCCAGAGCCAAGATCGATACACTAGAGCACAGCAGAGCGCAGAAATCCACCTAATAGCAGACTATGGCACTGAAGTCAAAGCTATCCTCTTCTATCCTAGAGAATCGTAACAGAACCAATTATAACACAACACAAGCTTACGTGCCGCGATCACTATTTCTGGCCTCCGCAGCGTTAAGCGGAACACACTAGTGTAGAGTTGAACGCAGAATCCATATAATCACGGTGTATATCAGAAACGTCAATGCTGCCTACATAGCATAAGTCATCCTAACGTGCCGCGACCACACTTTCTGGCCTCCTCTGTGCGAGGCAGGACATACCAGAGCGCAGCACAGCGCAGTAATCCACCGCATTTCAGTGTACAGCTCAAAAGTCGGAGATATCCTACCCTAACCAAAAAAACCTAATCTAACAAAACGTAACATAACTCTACCTAACGCGACGTGGCTACTCTTTCTGGAATCCCCAGAGCATAGCAAGGCATATGGGATCACAGTAGAGCGCAGAAACCGCCAAATTGCAGTGCATAGCACAAAGGGCAGAGCTATCTACTCCTACCTTAACCCAACGCAATATAGACAAACGTAGCACAAATGATTCTAACGTACCGAGACCACAATTACTGCACTCCCCAGAGCCGAGCAGGGTATATTAGAGAAGAGTAGAGAGCAGAAATACACCGAATTGCTGTGTATGACATAAAAGTCAAAGCTATCCTGTCCTAACCTAGCCAAACTTAACATAACTAATCGCAACCATATCCAATCTAACGTGACTAGACCATTACTGCTGGCCTCCCCATCGCCAAGCGGAACATATTAAAGGAGAGTAGAACGCATAAGTCCAAAGAATGGCAATGTGTAGCAGAGGAGTCAAAGTTATTCTGACCCAACTCAGACTAACCTAACGAAGCCAAACGTAACATAGCTCAAAATAGCGTGCCGCGACCACTGTTCCTGGCTTCGCCAGAGGCAAGCAGCATATATTAGTGCAATGCAGAGCGCAGGAGTCGACCTGATAACTGCGTACAGCACGAAAGTCGTAGGTATAGTGCCCAAACCTATCCTAGCCTATCTAACCAAACGTAACGTAACTCAACCTGAAGTGCCGCGACTACTACCGCTGGCGTCCATACAGGCATGCAGAATATGATATAGCACAGCGGAGTGCAGGAATCAGTAGAATAGCAGTGTGAAGCGCAATAGTCAAAGCTATGTTATCCTAACCCAGCCTAACCTATCATAGCCAAACGTAGTCTGACCCAACCTAACGTGACGCAACCAGTATTGCTGGTACCCGGGGAGCCAGGCAGAGAATATTAGAGGAGAGCAGAGCGCAGATATACATAGAATAGCAGCGTACAGCATGAACGCCGGAGGTATCCTTACCTAACCAAAAATTACCTAACCAAACCAAACATAGCCAAGCTCGACATAACGTGCCGAGACCACTGAAGCTCTCCTCAACAGTACGAAGCAGAATGTGCTAGAAAAACCTAGAGAGCAGAAATCGACCGAATAGCAGCGTAAAGCGAAGAAGCCGCAGCCATAGTTACCAAACCGGTCCTAACTTAGCCTAACCAAACGAAACCTAACACAACCTAACGTACCTCGACCACCACTGGTGGCCTTGCCAGAGCCAGGCAGAATATATTAGAGCAGGGCGGTGTGCAGGAATCCATAGAATGGCAGTATAATGCAGGAAAGTCGAGGCTATCCCAACCTAACCCAAACTATCTTAAGCAAACCGAAAGTGACGTAACTCATCATAACGTGCCGCAACTGCTATTGCTGGCGTCCAAAGCGCCATGCTTAATACGATAGGGAGAAGCAGGGAGCAGAAATCCACCGAATAGCAGTGTACGGAACAAAAGTCGAAGCTACCCTATCCTAACCTAACCAAAGGTAACATACCCACGCGTAGCCTGACGGCTATCCTAACCTAACCCACCCTAACCAATCAGAAGCAAACGACATCAAACACAGGATAATGTTCCGCGACCAATTTCTCTGCAATCGCCATAGACGAGCTGAATATGTTATAGGAGAGCTGGGCGCAGAAGTACATAAATTATCACTGTATGGCTGAAAAGCCGTATCCACTCACACACTCCCAAACTAACCTGACACAACCGAACGCAACCTAACTCTATCTAACGTGCCGAGACCACGGTTGCCGGCATCCCCGTGCGAAACAGAGTATGCAGGAGCAATGTAGAGCGCATAGATCGACCGAACAGCAGCGTAGAGCACAGAAGACAAATCAATCATTAGCGAACAAATCATAACCTAACCTAACCAAACGTAACCCAACAAAGTCTAACATGCCGCGACCAGTATTTCTGGCCTCACCAGAGACAAGCAGCACATGTTAGAAAAGAGTAGAGCGCAGAGACCCATATAATAACAGTGTATAGCAGAAGAGCCAAGGATAACCTAGCCTGTCCGTAAATAATCTAAACCAACCGAACGAGACATATTTAAACATAGCGTGCCGAGACAAATGCTGGCCTCCCCAAAGAAAAGCAGAGTATGAAGGAGTCCAGTAGAGCGCAGGAATCTACAGAATAGTAATGTTTCGCGCAAAGGACGCAGAAATCCTAACCAAACCTGACAAAACTTAGCCGAACCAAACGCAAACTAACTCAACCTAACATGACGTTACCAATATTCCTGACGACCGCAGAGCCAAGCAGACAATATTAGAGGAGAGCAGCGCGCAGAAGTCCTCAGAATAGCTGTGTGCAGCACAAAAGTCAAAGCTATCAGAATCAGACACGACGCAATCAAACATAAACAAACGTAACCTAGCTAAGCCTAACGTGCCGCGACCAGTATTTCTGGCCTCACCGGAGCCAAGCAGGACATATTAGAAAAGAGCAGGGCGCAGAAACCATAGAATAGCCCTCTATAGCACAATAGTCAAGGCTACCCTAGCCTAACACAAGATAGTCAAAGCTTTCCGAACCTAACAATGCTCAACATAGCGTGCCGCGGCCACTATTGCTGGCGTCCCCGGAGACGTGCAGAACATATTCGAGGCAGGTAGATGGCAGAAGTGCCTAAATTAGCGTTACATTGTATAAAAGTGGGAGCCCTCCCAACATAACCCAAACTAACCTAACGTAACCAAACATATCCTAACTCAAACTAACGTGACGAGACCCCTACTGCTGGCCGCCACAGAGCCAAGCAGGATAAACTAGAGTAACGTGGAGAACAGAAATTACCCGAATAGCGGTGTATATCACAAAAGCGAAAGCTAACCAAGCCAAACATATCCTAGTCTAAGCAAATCGAACGTAACATAGATTCACATAACGCGCCGCGACCACTATTGACGGCGTCCCAAGAGGCATGCTGAAAACGAAAGGGAACAGTAGATCGCAGAAATCCATAGAACAGCAGTGTATAGCACAAAAGTCAATTCTATCGTAACAAAAACATATCCTAGCCTATCCCGAACAAACGTAACCTAACTCAACCTAACGTGCCGCGACATGTTTTGCTGGCGTCTCCACATAGATGCAGGATATGATAAAGCACAGTGGGCCGCAGAAATTAATACAATAGCCGCGTGTGGAGCAAGTGTCAAAGCGATCCTAACACTACCCAACCTAACTTAACCAAACGTTATCTAGCTTAACCAAACATGCCGCGAACACTGTTTCTGGCCTCCCGAGATCCGAGCAGAACATATTAGAGGAGGGTAGAGCGCTGAAATGCATATATTAGCGGCGTATGGCAGAAAGGTCGAGGCTATCCTAACCAAACACAAACCAACCTAACACACCCGTACGTAACATACCCCAACACAACGTGCCGCGACGCTATTGCGGGCGCAACCAGAGACGTGCAGAACACGATAGAGGAGAGAAGATAGCAGAAACCCGTGTGTTAGGAGTGCATAGTGGAAAAGCCAGAGCTGTCCATGCCCAACCCAAACATACCGAACACAGCCAAACGTAGCATAACTCAACCCAACCTACCACAACCATTATTTCTGGTCTCACCAGAGCCAAGGAGAACGTATTAGAGGAGGGTAGAGCGCAGAAATCCGTAGAATAGCAGTGTACAGCGGAAAAGTCGAAGCTATCCTAACCTATACTGACCAAACCCGACCTAACCAAACGTAGCTTAACTCAACATTACGTGCCGAGGCCATTGTTGCTAGCCTGCCCAGAGTCAAGCAGAACATATTACAGAATAATAGAGCGCAGATATCCGCAGAAGCGGAGTGTACGGCTCAAAAGTCAAAGCTAACCTATCCTAAAATAACCGAACGTAGCGTAACCTAGCCAAGCGTAGACTACCACAACATAAAGTGCCGCTGCCCTATTGCTAGCCTTCCCAGAGCCAAGCAGATTATACTGGAGCAGAGTACAGCGCAGAATTCCACCGACCTCTACGGTATAGCACAAGGGTGGAAGCTATCCTCTCCTAACCTTAACTTAGGTGACGTTGCCATACGCGTCTCAAGGCATCCTAACGTGCCATGACCACTATTGCTGCCCTGCACAGAGCCAAGCAGAATATAATAGGGCACAGTTGCGCACAGAAATCAGCCCCACTACAGTTTATGGCACAAAGGTCAAAGCCATCCTGACAAAATCAGACATGACCTACCTTAACGAAACGTAACCTAACTCTAGCTTACGTGCCTCTGCCACCATTGCTGGCCTCCACAGAGCCAAGTATAACATACTGGTGATGATTATAGCGCAGAAGTCCACCGAATAGTGCTTTATAGCACAAGAGTCATAGCTATCGTACCCTAAAATAACCAATCGTAACATAGCCAAACGTAACCTAACTAAACCTATCGTACCTCGACCACTATTGCAGGCCTCCCTATCGTTTGTTAGCATAGGACAGCATTGACTTCTTTGCTAAACACTGCATTTCGGAGCATATCTGCGGTCTGCTGTGCGCTAGTGTACTCCGCTTGGATCTGGAGAAGCCAGCAATTGTGGCCTCGGCACGATAGGTTGAGATACGTTACGTTTGTTTACGTTACGTTTGGCAAGTTTAGGAAAGCATAGCTGTTACCTTTGGGCTATACACTGCTGTTCCGTGGATTTATGCGCTCTACTGTGCTGTAATGTTTTCTACTTGGCTTTGAGGAGCCCAGCAATATTTGTCTTGGCACGTGAGTTTGGATTTGTTTACGCTTCCTTAGGTTATGTTATGGTACTTTCGGTCTGCGTTGCTATGACTTTCGCACTATGCACCGTTCTTCGGCGAATTTCTGCGCTCTAATGTGCTCTGTTATACACTGCTTGGCCCTGGCGAAGCCAGCAATACTGGTCGCGGCAAGTTACGTTGAGTTAGGTTACGTTTGGTTACGCTACGTTAGCTTATATTATGCTTGGATACCTTCAACTTCTCTGCTACACGCAGATTTCGGTACATTTCTGCACTCTACTGTGCTGTAGTATATTCTGCTTTGCTCTGGGGAGGCCAGCAATTGTGGTATCGGTACGAAACGTTTCTTTATGCTACGTTTGCCTACGTTACGTTAGTATTGGTTATCTTTTGACAGCTTTGGCTTTTTTGCTATGCACTTCGATTCTATGGATTTTTGCGTTCTGCCCTCCTATAATATCTTCTGCTCTGCTCCGGGGAGGCCAGCAATAGTGGTCGCAGCGCCTTGGTTTGAGATAGGTTTTGCATGCCCACGTTACGTTCTGTTAGGTTAGTAGAATATGGCTGTGACTTTTGTGCTATACACTGATATGCGGTGTATTTCTGAGTTCTGCTGTGCTCTAATACTTTCTGCTTGGCTGTGGGCAGGACACCATTGCTGGTCTCTGCACGTTAGGGTGAGGTATGTTAGGTTCGGTTAGGTCAGACTAGGATTAGTTCGGCAAGGATTACTTTGACTATCGTGCTACATACACTTATTCGGTGGATATCTGAGCTCTACTGCGCCCTAATACATTCTGTATGACACTCGGGAGGCCAGCAATAGTGGTCTAGGCAAGATAGCTTGAAATCCGTGACGTTTGGTTAGGCTAGGTTATGTTAAATTCGGCTAGGATAGCATTGCTTTCGTATTACACACCGTTATTCGGCGGGCGTCTGCACCCAACTGTGCACTATTATTTTCTGCTTGGCCCTCGGGAGGCCAGAAATGGCGATAGCGGCATCTTATATTGCGCCAGGCTATGCTAGGTCAGGTTATGTTTGCTAGGGTAGGTTTCGTATAACTTTGACTTTTCTGCTGTGCACTGCGATTCTATAGATTCCTGTCCTCTACTCTCCTCTCATATGTTCTGCTCGGCTCTGTGGTGGACAGCAATACTGGTCTCGGCACAACTTGTTGTGTTTGGCTTGGCTTGGTTAGTTTAGTTTGGTTGAGGTAAGGTTTGGATATCTTTCACTTTTGCCCTGTACTACTGCGATGCGGCGAATTTCTGTGCTCTTCCGTTCTCTAGTATAATCTGCTTGGCACTGGAAAGGCCAGCAATAGTGGTCTCGCCACGTTGCGCTGAAATAGGTTACGTTCCGCTATGCTACGTTTGGATAAGTTACGATAGGGCAGCTACGCATTTTGTGCTATACACTGCTAGTCGGTTTATTTCTGCACCCTAGATTGTCATAATATCAGCCTGGCTTTGCGAAGGCAAGCAATGCTTGTCTCTGCAAGTAGGGATGGGTCATGTTATGTTCGGATACGTTACGTTTAGTTATGTTAGGTTATGGTAGCTTCGATTTTCGTATCGCACACTGTGATTCTATGGATTGCCGTGCTCCGCTCTCCTATATTATTTTTCTGCATGGCTTTTTGGACGCCAGCAATAGAGGTCGTAGCACGTTAGATTGGGATACGTTACGTTTGCTTATGTTACGATTGGCCAGGTTGTAGTTGGATAGCTTTAACTTTCGTGATGTAAACTGTTATACGGTGGATTTCTGCGCTCTACAGTGCTCTAGTATGATCTGCTTGGCTCCGGGGTGCCAGTAATAGTGGCCTAGGCGCAATATATTGAGTTAGACTGCGATCGGTTAGTTTATGTTAGTTCAGGTACGGTTTGGATACCTATCACTTTTCTAAGATACACTGCTATGCGGCGGATTTCTGCGCTCTACGGCTCTCTAGTATAATCTGCTTGGCTCTGCGGAGGCCAGCAATAGTGGTCTCGCCACGTAACGTTGGATTAAGTTGGGTTCGGTTGAATTACGTTAGGATAGGTCAGGATAACATGGCTTCACCTTTTGCGCTGTGCTATGCTATTCGGAGGATTTCTGCGCTCTACATCGCTCTAATATGCTCTGCATGGCTCTGAAGAGGTCAGCCACAATTGCCTCGTCGCGATATGTTGTGATATGTTATGTTTGTTTACGTTAAGCTTGGCTAGGTTAGGAGAGTATAGCTCTGTCGTTTGTGCTGTAAACTGCTGTTCCGCGAATTTCTGGCTCTCCTCTGCTCTAATATTCTCTGCCTGGCTCTGGGGAAGCCAGCAATTGCGGCCTCGGCACATTAGGTTGGGACATGCTAAGTTTGGTTAGGTTAAGATACGCTACGTTCTGCTCGGACCGCCTTGACTTTCCAACTTTACACTGCTATTCGGTAGATTTCTGCGCTCTACTGAGCTCCACTACATGCTGCCTGGCCCTGTCGAGGCCAGCAGTGGTGGTCGCGGTTCGTTATGTTGAGTTATGCTACGGTTGGTTAGGTTGCGTTTGTTTCGGGCTAGGTTCGGATAGCTTTGACTTTTCCGCTATACACTGCGATTCTGACGACTTCTGCTCCCCAGTCTCCTCTAATATGTTCTGCTCGGCTCTTTGCAGACCAGCAATAGTTGTCATGGAACATTACGTTTAGTTACGCTGCGTTTGGTCAGGTTAGGTTAGGTCTGGTTATGTTAGGATATATTCGATTTTGTGCTATACATTGCAATGCTGTGGATTTCTGCGCTCTACAGTGATCTAGTACATTCTGCCGGCTCTGGGAAGGCGAGCTATAGTGTCCTCGGCACGATAGGCTGAGCTAGGCTATGTACGGTTAGGTTAGCCTTGGTCAGGTTAGGTTAGGATATCTAAGACCTTTGTGCTATACACTGCTACTTGGTGGTTTTCTGCGCTCTTCTCTGCTCTAGTATATTCTGCTCGGCTACTTGAGGGCCAGTAATGGCGGTCTCGGACCGTTATGTTAAGTTGTGTCACGTTCGGCCGTGTTACGTTTTGCTAAGTTGGGACAGGGTAGCTTTGACTTTTGTGCTACACACTGCTGTCCTGTGGACTTCTGCGCTCTACAGTACTCGAATATGTTCTTCTTTGCTTTGGGGAGGTCAGCAATGGTGCTGTAAGCACGTTAGATTGAGTTACGTTCGCTTTGTTGTTTCACCTTCTTTCAGGTTATGACATGATAGCTATGACATTTGTGATATACACTGCTATTCGGACGATATCTGCGCTCTGCATTGCTTTACTAGCCCCTGCTTGCCTGTGGTAATGTCTGCAATGGTTGTCCTGTCACGTTTGGTTGAGTTCGGTTAAGTTAGGTCATTAGGAATGGTCTTGTCTTTTGTGCTGTACACTGGTATTCGGTCGATGTCTGAGATCTGCGTTGCTCTACTTGCATCCGCATGACTCTGTGGAGACAAGCAATAGTGGTCTTGGCATGTTCCGATGTAGGTTAGGATAAGGTAGCTTAGGCTTCAGCACAACTCACAGCTATTCGGCGCATTTCTGCGCTATACACTGCTCTGATATACTCTGGTCGTCTCTCGGGAGGCCAGCAATAGTGGTCTCGACACGATATTTTGAGCTATGGTACGCTTGGATTTTCATGGTTTGGTTAGGCTTGGTTAGGGTATCTTTGACTTCTGTGCTTTACACTTCTGTTCGGACGATACCTCCGCCCTGCTCTGCTCCACTTGCACCGGCCTGTCTCTGGGGAGGCCAACAATAGTGGTCGTGTCACGTTTGGTTGTGATAGGTTACGTTGGGAGGGTTAGGTTATGTCAATTTCGGTCAGGATGTCTTTGACTTTTGTGCTGTACACCGCTATTCGGAGGGTTTCTGCGCTCTAGAGTATTCCAGTATATCCTGCTTGTCTATGAGGAGGCCTGCAGTATTGGTTTCGGCACGTCAGCCTGAGCTAGGTTGCGTTCTGTCATGTTACGGTTGGTTATGTTAGGATAGCATGGCTTCGACATCTGTGCTATACACTGCTATTCGGTGGATGGCTGCGATCCACATGGCTGTGCCATACTCTGCTCGACTCTCGAGACGCCAGCAATAGTGGTCGCGGCACGTCAGGTTGGGTTAGATTATGTTTGGCTATGTTAGGTTACGCTGTGCTTGGTTAGGATAGCTTCGACTTCTGTGCAACACACTGCTATTCTATGGACTTCTGCGCTCCTCTGTGCGTTATCACACTTTGCTTGTCTCTGTGTGCGCCAGGAAAAATGTTCTCGGCACGTTAGGTTGAATCATGTAATGCTTTGATGAGTAATGCATGGCTCTGTTAGGTTAGGACAGCTTTGACTTTTGCCCTATACACTGCAATCCAGAAGATTTCAGCGTCTACATCGTTCTGCTATGCTTGGCATAGCTCTCGTAATGACAGCAAGGCTGCCGTGGCACGTAACGTTGGACAACGTTACGTCAGCTTTTGCTGCGATTGGTAGGGTTATGACAGTATAGTTTCGTCTCCTTTGCTACACACTGCTTTCGGTGGATTTCTGCGCTCTACTGAGCTCTGGAGTATTCTGCTTGGCACTGGGGAGGCCACCGATGTCGGTCGGGGCACGTTAGATTAAGACATGTTGCGTTCGGTTATATTAAGTTTGTATAGGTTAGGATAGTGTAACTTTCATTTTTGTGCTGTACGCTGCTTTTCAGTGGATTTCTGGGCTCTACATTACTCTACTACACTCTGATCGACTCCCGGGATGTCAGCAATAGTGGCCGCTGCACGTTAGGTTCAGCTAGCATACGTTCGGTTGGGTTCGGTTACGTTGCGTTAGGTTAGGATAGCTTTGAGTTTTGTACCGCACTGTCATCGCTCTACTGTGCGCTATCACAATCTGCTTGTGTCTGGGGACGCTAAGAATTTTGGTCGCGGCATGTTAGGTTCAGTTACGTCGAGTCTGGTTAGGCTAGGTTTGGTTAGGCTTGGTTGGGATAGCTTTGACTTTTCTGTTATACACTGATATTAGATAGGGTTCTGAGTTCTATGTTGCTCTGCTATACCCTGCTTTTCTCTCCTGAGGCCAGTAATATCTGTCGTGGCAACCCAGGTTGTGTTACGTTACGTTTGGTCATGTCACGTTTGGTCAGGTCAGGAGAGGATAGCTGTGACCTTTGTGGTATACACTGCTGTTAAGTGGATCCCTGCGCTCTACTTTGGTCTAGTATATTCTGCTTGTCACGGAGGCGGCCATTGATATTCGTCTCGGCATGTTAAGTTTAGCTAGGTTGCGTTTGGTTAGGATACGTTTTGTTACGTTAGGATATGGTATCTTTGACTCTTGTGCTATACACTGCCATTCGGACGATATCAGCGTTCTACATTCCTCTCCTATACTCTGCTTGGCTCTCGTGGGACCTGCAATGGCGGTCTTGACACCCCAGACTGTGTTATGTTACGTTTGGCCTGGTTAGGAGAGGTTAGCTTCTTCTTTTGTGCTGTACACTGCTGCTCGGTGGATTTCTGCGCTCTGCATTGCTCTGCCATACCCTGCTCGTCTACGGGGAGGCCAGTAATAGTGGTCTGGCCACGATAAATTGAGTTACGCTACGTTTAGTTAGGTTAGGTTAGGCTAAGTTTGGTTAGGATCGTTTTGACTTTCGTGCTTCACTGTCTTTCGGTGGATTCCTGCCCTCTACTGTGCTCTACTCCAATCTGCTTGACCACGTTGGTAAGATTGGCTCCGACGTTTGTGTTACACACTGCTATTCGGAGGATTTCTACGCTCTACTGTCCCTACTATATTCTGCTTGAACGTGGGGAGCCCAGCAATAGTGGTCGCGGAACGTTATGTTGAGTTTCGCAATATTTGGCTTGGCCCTGTTGGTTTGGGTTATGCTTGGGCAGCTTAGACTTTTCTGATACACACTTAGGTTATATGGATTTCTGCGTTCTACTATCCACTAATATGTTCTGCTTGACCCATGGTAGGCCAGTAATAGTGGTCGCAGCACGTTATGTTGAATTATGCTACGTTTGGTTTGGTTACGTCAGTACGCTTTAGGTTTGGATATCTTTACTCCTCTGCTACACACTGCTATTCTGTGCACTCCTGCGCTTTAGTATGATTAACTTGGATCTGGAAATGCCAGCAATAGTGGTATCGGCATGTTATGGTGAGTTGGTCTTCCTTCAGTTATTTTGCATTAGGTCAGCTTATGTAAGGATAACTGCGACTGTTGTGCTGTGCTCTGCAATGCGGTGGATTTCGGCGCTCTACTGTGATCTAATATTTTCTGCTTGCCTCTGGGGAGGCCAGCAATATTCGTCTCGGTACGTTAGGTTTAGTTCGGTTACGTTTGGCTATGTTACGTTATGCTAAGTTCGGTCAGGATTGCACAGACTTTCTAGCTATACACTGTTCTCCGGCGGAGCTCTGCGCTCTACTGTGCTATACTACATTCTGCTTTGCCCAGGTGGGGCCAGCAATGGTGGTCGCGCGTTTGGTTAGGTCATATTCGTTTGGGTTAGGTTCAGATAGCTTTGACCTTTCTGATGTACCCTGCGATCCCATGAACTTCTGCATTTTAATCTCCTCTCTTATAATCTGCCCGTCTCTGCGGTGGGTAGCAATAGATGTCGCGGCACGTTAGGTTGAGTTTGGTTACGTTCCGGTGTGTTCCGGTTTGTTATGTTAGTAAAGGATAGCATTGGCTTATTGGCTACACACTGCTATTCTGTGCATTTTTGTGCTCTACTGTGCTCTAGTATGTTCTGCTCGCCCCTAGGGAGGCCAGTAATGGTGGTCTCTGCGCGTTATGTAATGTTACGCTACGTTCGATTAGGTTAGGTTATGTCATGTTGTGTTAGGATATCTTCGTCTTTTGCGCTGTGCTCTACTGTGCCCTAGTACATTCTGCATGCCTCTGGCGGGGAGAGCAATAGTGTCTTCGGCACGTTAGGCTGAGTTATGTTGCGTTCGGTTATGTCACGTTTGTCCAAGTTAGAACAGTATCACCTTGGTTTTTGCGCTATACACTGCAATTCCGTGGATTTCTGCGCTCTTGATTGCTCTACTATATTCCGCTCGACTCTGGGGAGACCAGCAACAGAGGTCTCGGCACGTAAGGTTAAGTCATGTTACGATTGCTTATATTGCGTTTTGAAAGATTATTAAGGGATAGAATTGACTTTTGTATCATAGACTGCTATTCGGTGCACTCCTACGCTCTGCTTTGCTCTAATATGTTATGCTTGGCTCTGGGGAGGCCTGCAATAGTGGTTTTGGCAAGTTAGGTTGAGTTATGTTGCGCTTGGATCGGCTAGTTCAGCATATGTTTGGTTAGGATAGCTTTGACTGTTCAGCTAAACCCTGCTATTGGTTCGGTATCTGTGCACTGCATTGCTCTACTAGCATCTGCTTGTATCTGGTGAGGACAGCAATAGCGGTCGTTGCACGTTCGGTTGTGTTAAGTTACGTTCGGTTATGTAAGGTTCGGTTACATTTGGTTAGGATAGCTTCTTATTTTGTGTTATACACATCTGTTCGGAGGATTTCTGCGATCCTCATTGCTCCACTATACCCTCATCTTCTCTGAGGAGGCCAGCAATAGCGGTCGTGGCACGATAGTTTCTGCTAGGTTGTGTTTGCTTGGGTTAGGTTAGGATACGTTTGTTTAGGCTGGCTTCTACTTTTGTGCTACACACTGCTAATCTACGGACACCAGCGCTCTACTGCGCGCTATCACACTCTGCTTGTGCCTGAGGCGCCAGGTGTAGTCATCGCGGCATGTTTGGTTGGGTTATGTTACGCTCGGTTAGGCTAGGTTTGGATAGGTTTTTAGATGTAGCTTTGTCTTTTGTGCTATACGCCGCTATTCGATAGATTCCTACGCTCCACATTACTCTACTATACTAAGCTCGACTTGCGGGATGCCAGTAATAGTTGTCTGGGCACGTTAGGTTTTGTTAGGCTGCGTTTGGTTTGGCTACGTTGGTTATGGATAGGTATGGATTGCTTTGACTTTCGTGGTCTAAACTGTTTTTCCGAGGACTTCTGCGCTCTGCTGTGCTCTAGTATGTTCTGTTTGCCTCTGGTGGGCAGCAGTAGTGGTCTCGGCACGTTAGGCTGTGCCATATTACGCTTGGTTATGTTGCGTTTTGCTATGTTAGGACAGGATAGATTTGTCTTTTGCGCTATAAATTGCTACTCGGTGGATTTCTGCGCTCAACATTGCTCTGATATGCTCCCTTCGAATGTGGGGATGCCAGCAATCGCGGTCGCGTCCCGGTATGTTGCGTTAGGTTACGTTTGGTTGCGATATGTTTGGCCTGGTTAGGATAGTATATCTTTACTTTTGTGCTAGACACTGCTGATCTATGGACTTCTGCGCTCCACTTTGCGCTATGACACTCTGCTTGTGTCAAGTTACGCAGGAATAGTTGTCGCGGCAGGTCATGTTTAGTCAGGTACTTCCGGTTAAGTTAGGATAGGTTTGCTCAGAATATCTTTTACTTTTGCGCTGCGCACAGCAATTCGGTGGAGTTATTCGCTCTATTGTGCTCTAGCGTGTTCTGCCTGCCTCTGGGGAGGGCTGCAATAGCGGTCTCGTCACGTTAGTTTGAGATATATTACGTTTGGTTTTTTTACGTTTGGGACGGTTAGGATGGTATAGCTTCGTCTTTTACGCAATACACTGCTCTCCGGTGGATATCTGCGACCTACGTTGCCCCACTATAATCTACTCGTCTATGGGGAGGCAAGCAATAATGGTCTCGGCACGTTAGATTCAGTTAGGCTCTGTTAGGTTAGGTTACGGTAGTCTGGGTTAGGTTTGCATAGCTTCGACTTACGTGGTGTACACTCTTGATCGGTGGACTTCTGCGCTCTACTGTGTTGTAGTATGTGCTGATTGGCTGTGTGGAAGCCAGCAATAGCGCTCTCGGCTCATTAGTTTGAAATATATTACGTATGTCCATGCTACGTTTGGTTAGGCTGGACATGGTAACTATGACTCTTGTGCTATACACCGCTAGTCAGTGCTTTTCTGCTCTCTGCATTGCTGCAATGTGTTCTGGTAGGCTCCGCGGACGCCAGCAACACTAATCTCGGCACCATATGTTGAGTTATGATACGTTCGGTTAGGTTATGTTAGGACAGGTTGGATCAGTGTTTCTTACACTTTTGTGCTGCACACTGCTATGCGGCGGATTACTGCGCTCTACTCTATTCTATTACATTCCGCTTCGTCCTGGGGAGGCAAGCAAATGTGGTCACGGCACTTTAGGCTGAGATGGGTAACGTTCGGCTATGATACGTTTGGCTATGTTAGGGTAGGGTGGCTTCGACTATTCGGCTATGCACTGCGATTTTATTGACTTCTGCGATCTGCTCTCCTCTAATATGGTCGGCTTGGAGCTGAGGAGGGATGCAATAGATGTCCCGGCACGTTTGGAGGGGTTAGGTTACGTTTGGTTACTTTAAGCTTGGTTAGGTTAGGATACGGTAGCATAGAGTTCTTTGCTATACACTGCTGCACGGTGGATGTCTGCGCCCTACAGTGCTGCAACATATTCCGCTTGGCGCTTGGGACGCCAGCAATGGTGATTTCGGACGCTAGGTTGAGTTAGGTTACGCTTGCCTTCTCTAGATTAGGATATGTTTGGTTAGGATAGCTCTGACTTTTGTGCTCAACACAGCTATTCCGCCGTTATCTGTGCACTGCGTTGCTTTACTAGCACATGCTTGACTGTGCGAGTCCTGCAATGGAGCTCGTGGCTCGTATGTTTGTGTTAGGTTACGTTTGGTTATGTTAGGTTAGGCTAAGTTTTGTCAGGATGGCCTGGACTTTTGTGTTATGCACTGCTATTCGGTGGATGCCTGCGCTCCTCCGTGCTCTAATGTATTCTGCTTGGCTATGTGGATGCCAGCAGAATTGTTCTCTGCACGTCAGTCTGTGTCAGGTTGCGTTTGGTTTTGACACGTTTGGTTAGCTAAGGATAGGATTGCTTATACAATTGTGCTATGCACTGCTATTCGGTAGATTTCTACGCTCTACGGCGCTCTGGTGTGTTCCGCTTGTCTCTGTGGATGCCAGCAATAATGGTCTGGACATATTAGGTATAGCCATGCGTCATTTCGTTATGTTACGTTTGGTGAGGTTGGGATAGGATAGTTTATTCTTCTGTGCTATGCCCTGCTATACCCCGGTTTCTCCGCTCTACTGCGTTCTTATGCTTTCTGCCTGGCACTGGGAAGGACAGCAATAGTGGCCTCGGCGCGTTAAGTATATTTATCCTACGATTGAATAAGGCAATTTTTGTTATGTTAGGACAGAATAGATTAGAATTTGGTGCGTTCACTGATACTCGGCGATCTTCTGCGCCCTACTGCGCTCTAGTGTGTTCTGCTTGGCTCTGGGGCGGCAAGTAATAGTGGTCGCGGCACGTTGGGTTGAGTTATGGTACGTTTTGTTAGGGTAGGTTAGGAAGGTTTGGCTAGGATTTCTTTGACATTTGTGCTATACACTGCTATTCGGTGGATATCTGCGCTCTCCATTCCTCTACAGTACCCTGCTCGATTCTGTGGTTGCGAGCAAGACCTGTCGCGGAACGTTAGGTAGAGTTATGTTATGCTTGGTTAGGTTCTGTTAGGTTAAATTTGGTTAGGGTAGATTTGACTTTCGTGCTATACGCTGTTATTCGGTGGATCTCTGTGATCTACTGTGCTCTAATATGCTTTGCTTGGCTGCACGGATGCCATCAATAACTGTGGCGGCACGATATGTTGAGTTAGACTACGTGTGGTAAGGTTAGGCTGGGTCATGTTCGGTTATGGTATCTTTGACTTTTGTGCTATTCACAGGAATGCGGTGGATTTTTGCGCTCTACTGCTCTCTGTTGTATTCTGTTTGGCCCTGGAGAGGCCAGCAGTAGTGGTCTCGGCGCGTTGGGTTCAGATAGGTTACGTAGGTTCATGATACGTTTGATTTCGTTCGGATACGATAGCCTTGACTTTTGTGCCATACACTGTTTTTCGGTGGATTTCTGCCTTCCATTGCGCCCTAACATGCTCTGGCAGGCTCATTCGGTGGATTGCAGCGCTCTACATAGCTCTACTATACACTGCTCGACTATGGCGAGGCGTGCAATAGTGTTCGTGGGGCGTTAGGTTGTGCTATGTTACGTTCGTGTAGGCCAGGTTAAGTTAAGTTTGTCCAGTATAGTGTCGACTTTAGCGTCATACACTGCTATTCGGTGGTTTTCTGTGTTCTAATGTGCTCCACTGTATTCTGCTTGGCTCAGGGGAAGCCGGGACCTGTTTTCGCGACACGTTGCATTCAGCTAAGATACGTTCGGTCAGGTGATGTTAATCAGTGTTAGGTTCTCATATCTATGACTCTTGTGCCATAAACAGCGATTCTATGAATTTTTGCGCTCTACTGTACACTAATACATTCTGCTCGACTATTGGGAGGCCAGCAATAATGGTCACGGTACGTTAGGTTTTGTTATGCTGCGCTTGTTTATGTTAAGATTGTATATATTGCGATATGGTAGCTTCGACTTTTGTGCTGTACGCCGCTGCCCGGTGGATTTCTGCGTTCTAGTGTGCCCTAGTACGTCCTGCTTTGCTCTGGGGGCCAACAATAGTGGTCTCGCTCGTTTTGTTGGTTTGGGCTACGATTACCTAGGCTAAATTAGGTCAGGTATGGTTTGTATATGTTTCACCTTTGCGCCGTACACTGCTATTCGGTGCATTTCCGCGCACTACAGTGCTCTACTATGCTCTGCTCGGCTCTACGGAGCCGAGCAACGGCGGTCGTGGCACGTCAGTTTGAGTAAGGTTACGCTTGGTTATGTTAGGTTGGGTTAAGTTTGTCTAGGATAGCTTCGAGTTCTGTGCTGTTCACTGCAAGACAGTGGACTTCTGCGCGCTACTGTGCACCAGTACATTCTACATGTCACTGTGAAGGCTAGCAATAATGCTGCCGTCATGTTAGGTTTGGTTAGGTTACATTTGGGTATGTTACGGATGGCTAGGTTAGGATATGCTACATTGACTTTTGTGTTATACGCTGCATTGCGTCGGATTTCTTAGCACTGTTGTGCTCTAGTGCACTCTGCTTGCGTCTGTGGATGCCAGCAATAGCGGTATCGCCATGTTAGTTTGAGATATGCTACGTTTGTGTACGTTACGCATCGCTAGGTTAGGATAGGTTAGCTCTGACGTCTGTGCTATGCAATGGTATTCAATGGATTTCTGCGCTCTACTCTCCTCTAATATTTTCTCCTTGTTTCTGGGGATGCAAGCAACTGATGTCTCGGCACGTTTGGTTGAGTTACGCTTGGTTGGGTTAGGATATAATAGCTATGACCTTTGTGATATACACTACTACTCGGCGGATTTCTGCGATCAAGTGCGCTCTAACATTTCCCGCATGGCTCTGGAGTTGCCAGCTATAGTGATCTCGGCACGTTGACTTGAGCTATGCTACATTTCGTTGCGTTACGTATGGTTAAGTTAGGCTAGGGTGGCTCTGACTTTGTGCTGTACACTGCTATTATGAGTACTTATGCGGTCTACTCTCCTCAAATATGTTCTTGTTGTCTCTGGGGATGGCGACAGTAGATGTCTCGTCACTTTAAGTTGAGTAAGGCTAAGCTTGGTTACGTTACGTTTGGTTAGGATAGTATAGGACAGCTTTGACACATGTGCAATACACTGCTATTCGATAGATTTCTGCTTTCTACTGCGCTCTAATATCTTCTCCTTCTCTCAGGGGAGGCCAGCAATAGAGGTCTCGGCTCGCTAGGTTGAGCTCGGTTACAGTTTGTTAGGTTCGGTTACATTAATTTCAGGAAGGATAGCTTCGACTTGCGTGCTATACACTATTGATCGGAGAATATCTGCGCACTGCTGTGTTCTGCTATGTTCTGCTTAGCCCCGTGGGGACGAGCAATAGTGGTCTTGGCGCGTGAGTTTGAAGGGTTCGTATAGCGAAGGGGAAGGGTTCGTATAGCTTTGACTTTTCTGCTATACCCTGCGACTCTGTGGATTTCTGTGCTATACTCTCCTCTAATGCGTTCTGCTCGGCACAGGGGAAGCCAAAAATAGTGGCCGCGGCATGTTAGATAGAGTTTGGTACGTTTGGCTCCGTTACGATTGGTCCAGTTAGGACAGGATAGATCTGACTTTTGCGCCATACACTGCTATTCGATGGTTTTCTGCGTTCTTCGCTGCTCTGCTATATTCTGATTAGCTCTCGTGAGGCCAGCTGTAGCAGTCGTGTCACGTTTGGACGTATTAGATTACGGTGCCTTTGGTTAGGGTAAGATAAGTTTCGTTAGGATGTCGCTCACATTTGTGCTATCCACTACTATTCGGTGGAGTTCTCCGCTCTACTGTGCTCTAGTACATCCTGTTCGGCCATGGGGAGGACAGCAGTAGTGCTCTCGGCACGTTAGTCTGAGGTATGTTGCGTTTGGTTATGTTACGTTTGGCTAGGTTAGGAAGCGATAGCTTAGACTTTTGAGCTATAGACTGCTCTGCGGCGGCTTTCTTCCCTCTGCATTGAGCTACTATACCCTGCTTGACTCTCGGGAGGCGAGCAATAGTCGTAGCGGCACATTGGTCTGAGTTAGATTACGTTCGGTTAGGTAATGTTACGTACCGTTTGATTAGGGTAGCTTTGACTTTAGCGTTACAAACTGTTATTAGTTGAAATCCAATGATCTACTGTGCTCTTCTATACTATGCATGAATCTGGGGTGCCCGGCAATAGTGGTCGCGGTACGATATCTTGAGTTATGTTCGGTTCGGCTGTGTTACGATTTGTTAGGTTAGGAAAGGATGGCTGTAACTTTTGCGCTGTACACGACTATTCGGTGGATTTTTGCGCACTATTGTGCCCTAATATGTTCTGCTTTTCTCCGGGTAGGCCAGGAATTTTGGTTAGGTTAGGTTAGGTTGGGATAGTGTAGGTTTTGTTAGGATGGCTGTGACATTTGTGCTCTACACTGCCATTCGTTGAATCCCTGCGATCTACTGTACTTTATTATGTTCTTCTTGGCTCTGGGGATTCCAGCAATAGCGGTCGTGTCACGTTACGTTGAGTTATGTTACGGTTGGTAATGTTACGACTGGTTATGTTATGAGAGGGTACCTTCCACTTTTGCACTCTACACTGCCATTCAGACGATTTTAACGCCCTACTGCAATCTTATACCCTCCGACTCCCTCTGGGGAGGGTAGAAGCAGCGGCCGCGGCACGTTAGCTTGAGTTAGGTCACGTTTGGTTAGCTTACGTTTGTTTGTGTCAGTTATGGGTAACTTTGACGTTTCTTCTATACCCTGCGTCCCAATGGGTATCGGCGCTCTCGTGTTCTCTAAAATGTTCTGCGTGACCCTGCGGAGGCCAGCAAAGATGGTCCCTGCAGGATAGGTTAAGTTTGATTACGCTTGGTTATATTACGTTCGGATAGGTTACGATAGGATAAAGTTGACTTTTGAGCTATACACTGCTTTTCGCAGGATACCTAAGCTATACATTGCTCTGCTCTAGTCTGCTCGACCCTGGAGGGGCTAGTGATAGTGTTCCCGGCACGTTAGGTTGTGTTAGGCTACGTTCGGTTAGGTTACGTTTGCTTGGATTATGTCTGGATACATCTGGCTTTCGCGGTAGGCACTGTTATTCTGTGGATTTCCGCGTTTTACTCTGCTCTCCTATACACTTCTCGGCTTTGGGAAGGCCAGCATTAGTGGTGGCAGCACGTTAGGTTCAGTCATTCTTTGTTTGATTAGGTCGAGTTAGGTAAGGTTAGATTAGGACACCTCTGACTGTTGTGCTTTACAATGCAATCCTGTGGCCTTCTGCGCTCTGCTGTCGTCAAGATTATTCTGCATGTCTCTGTGTTGGCCAGCAATGGTGAACACGTAACGATACGTTGAGTTATGCTACGTTCAGTTATATTACTTTTCGATTGGTTACGATAGCATTTAGTTGACCTTTGTGCAGTAAACTGCTATTCAGTGGTTTTCCAAGCTCTACATTGCTCTGCTATACTCGGCTCGGCTCTCGGAAGGACAGTAACAGTGACCTCGGCACGTTAGGTTTGATTCGACTACGTTTGGTTGGTTTACGTTTGTTTGGGTTTGGTTTGGATAGATGTGACTTTCGTGGCATACACAGTAATTCGGTCGATTTCCGCATTCTACTGTGCTCTGCTACATTCTGCTTGGCCCTGTGGCGTCCAGTAATAGTGGTCGCTGTTCGTTATGTTGAACTAGGCTTCGATTGGATAGGATGCATATGTTGCGGTTAAGTTTGGATAGCTTTGACTTTATTGCTACACTTTGCGATTCTATGGATCTCTGCCCTCTCCACTCCTCTAATGTGTTCCGCTTGGCCCTGGAAGGCCAGCAATAGTTGTCGCGTCACGTTAGGTTGTGTCATGTTACGTTTGGTTAGGTTAGGATTGGATACGTTTGGAGGGTTCAGCTTTGACTATTGCGCTATACACCGCTATTCGGCGAATTCCTGATCTCTACTGTGATCTAATATTTTCAGCTTGTCTCTGGGAGGGCCATCAATATTGGTATAGGCGCGTTACGTTGAGTTATGTTACATTTGGGTAGGTTAGGTTATGAGAGTTTGGGTTAGGATATCTTTGACTTTTGTGCTTTACACTGAAATGCAGCGGATTTCTGCGTCCTACTGTGCTCTAGTATATTCTGGTTGGCGCTGTGGAAATCAGCAATAGTGGCCTAGGCAGGTTAGGCTGGTTCATGTTGCGTTTGGTTACGTTACGTTTGGCCAGGTTAGGCGAGGGCAGCATCCATTTTTATGTTGTTAACTGCTATTCGGTGGATTTCTGCGACCCACTGTATTCTAATATGCTCTGCCTATCTCCCGGGAGGCCAGCAACAGTGGCCTAGGCACGTTAGGCTTTATTAGTTTGCGTTTGGTTGTGATAAGTTTGGTTATGTTAGGATAGGATAATTTTGACTTTTGTGCCGTACACTGCGAATCGGATGATATCTGCGCTCTATATTACACTTCTATACTCTGCTCAACACTGTGGAGGCCAGAAATAGTGGTCTTCACGCGGTTGGTTGTGTTATGCTATGTTTGGTTAGGATAGGTTGGGCTTGGTTTGGTTACGGTGGCTTTAACTTTTGCGCCATACACTTCTATTCGAGGATTTGTGCGCTCTGCTGTGCTCCAGTATGTATTGCTTGGCACTGGGGAGGGCAAAAATCGTGGTATCGCCTCGTTAAGCTTAGTTAGTCTACGTTTCGTCATTCTACGTTAGGTGACGTTAGGTTCGGTTGGGTAAGGACATGTTAGGTTAGGATATATAGGTCTTTTGTGCGATACGCTGTTATTTGGTGGATCTCTGCGCTCTACTGTGCCCTACTATAATATTCTTGGCTCTGGGAAGGCAGTAATGATGGTCTCGGCACGTTAGGTTTGGTTACGTTACGTTTGGTTATGGTAGGATAGGGTAGCTTTGACTTTTATGCTGTACACTGCTATTCGGTGGAACTGCGCTCTACTCTCCTCTAATATGTTCTGCCTGGCTCTTAGAAGCGCAGCGATAGTGGTCTCGACACGTTAGGAATGTTCGTGCTACGCTTGGTTACGTTACGTTTGGCTTCGTTAGGACAGGAGAGCTATTACTTTTGCGCTGTATACAGCTATACGATGGATTTCTGCGCTCTACTGTGCTCTAAAATGTTCTGCTTGGCTCTGAAGAGGCCAGCAATAGTGCTCTCCGCACGCTAGGATTTGTTCGGTTTCTCCTGTCTTGGCTAGTTTAGGATAGGTTTGGTTAGGATAGCTTCGTCTCCTGCGCTTTACACCGGTATTCGATAGTGACATGTACACTGCATTCCTCCACTAGCATCTGCTTGTCTCTGGGGAGGTACGCAAAAGTGGTCTAGGCACTATAGGTTGAGTTAGGTTACGTCAGGTTTTACTATGCTTGGCCACGTTAGGCTAGGGAAGCTAAGACTCTCGTGCTGTATACTGCTGTTTGGTGGCTTTCTGCTCAGCGCTGTCCTCTACCACACTCTGCTCAAACCAGCGGAGAACAGAAGTAGTGGTCGTGGCACGATAGATTTTATTAGGCTGCATTTGTTAATGTTAAGTTTGGTTAAGTTAGGATATGGTAGCTTTGACTTTTGTACCATACACTGCTCTACGGTAGATATCTGTACACTGCACTGCTCTGCCAGCATCTGCTTGTCTCTGGGGAGGCCAGCAACAGCGGTCGTAGCACGTTTTGGTGCGTTAGGTTATGTTCGGTTGGGTAAGCTTAGGATAATTTTGGTTGAGACGCCTTTGACTTTCGCGCTATACAGTACGATTCTATGGATTCCTACGCTCTAACCTCCTCTAGTATATCCTGCTCGGCTCTGAGGATGCCGGCAGTAGTACTCTCGGCACGTTAGGCTGAGATTGGTTGCCTTTGGTTATGTTACGTTTGGCTTGTTCAGGAATGCATAGCTTAGACTTTTGAGCTATACACTGCTATTATATGGATTTCTTCGCTCTAGATTGCTCTAATATGTTCTGCTTGCAGCAATATAGGTCTCTGCACGTTAGGTTTCGATATTCTACGTTTCATTACGCTATCTTAGGTCAGGATAGGTTAGGGTATCTTTGACTTTTGTGCAGTGGAGTGCTATATGGTGGCCTTTTGCTCTCTACTTTGCTCTGGTATTCTCTGCTTGGCTCTGTGGAGGCCAGAAATAGTGGCCTCGGCACGTTAGGTTCAGTTAGTTTGCGATTGTTGATACTGCGTCTGGCGAGGTTATGATAGGATAGCTTCTATTTCCGTGCTATACACAGCTAATCGGTGGATTTCTATGCCCTACGTTGCTCTACTATAATCAGCTCGTCTATGTGGAGGCCTGTAATTGTGGGCTTGGTACGATAGATTTAGTCAGGCTACGTTAGGTTAGGCTGGGTTTGTCTGGGTTATGTATGGATTGCTTCGACTTACGCGGTGTGCACTGTTGTTCGGTGGATTTTTGAGATCTACTGTGCTCTAGTATGTACTGCTTGGCTCTGGGGAGGCCAGTAACAGCGGTCTCGGCACGTCAGTATAAGACAGATTACGTATCGTTATATTAAGTTAGGACAGGATACAATTGACTTTTGTATTATACACCGCCATTCGGTGTATTCCTACGCCCTACATTGCTCTAATATGCTCGGTTTGGCTTCGGGGGGCCAGCGGTACTGATCTCGGCACTTCATGCTGAGTCGGGCTACGTTCGGTTATGTTAGGTTAGGGCAGATTGCGTAAGGGTATCTTCCACTTTTGTGTTGTACACTGCAAAGCGGTGTCTTTCTGCGGTGTACTGTGCTCTAGCATAATCCGGTTCTCTCTGGGCACGCCACCAATGGTGGTCTCGGCACATTAGGTTAAGTTTCGTTGCGTTTGGATATACTACGTTTCTATAGGCTGGGATATGATACCTTTTACCTTTGCGCTCTACACTGCTCTACTATACTCTGTCCAAATCTCGGAATGTGAGCAGCAGTGGTAATGCACGTTGCGCTGTGTTTCGTTTCGTTGGGTCGGGTTATGTTTGTTCGGGTAAGGTTTGCATATCTTTGTCTCTTCCGCTGTACACGGGGCTTCTACGCATTTCTGCGCCCTATTCTCCTCTAATATGCTCTGCATGGCTCTGTGGATATCAGAAATAGTGGTGGCGGCAGGTCTGGTTTAGCTTGGTTGAGTTCGGTAATGTTGCAGTTTGTTACGTTAGGATAAGGTGCCTTTCACTTTTGTGCCTCGTACTGCTTTGGGGAGGATTTCTCCGCCCTACTGTGTTCTAATATGCCCTGCTTCATTCTGTGGAGACCAGAAATGGTGTCCGCGGCATGTTAGGTTGAGTTAGGTTACGTTTGGCTAGTTTACGTTAGCACGGGTAAGTTTCGGATAGTTTGGATTTTTCTGACATACACTGCGTTTGTATGGATTGCAGTGACTCACTCTCCTCTAATGTGCTCTTAATGACTCTGGGGAGGCAAGCGATAGTGGTCTCAGCAAGTATGGTTTAGTTAGGTTGCGTTCGGTTGTATTGCGTTTGGATAGGTTAGGATGGGACAGCTTTGACATATGTGCTGTACACTGCTTTTCGTTGGGTTTCTACGCTCTACGTCGCTCTACAATACCCTGTTCGACCCTGGGTGGCCAGCAACATCGGTCTTCGCCCTCTAGGCTGCGATAGGCTACGTGCTGTTACATTAAGTTAGTTTGGGTTAGGTGTGGATAGATTCGACTTTCGTGGTATACGCTGCTATTCGGTGGATTACTACGCTCTACTGTGCTGCGGTATGTTCTGCTTGGTTATGGGGAGGTCAGTAATGGTGGTTTCGGCGCTTCAGTTTGAGATAGGATACGTTTGGTTAGGTTAGGTTGGGTTGGGTTTGGTGAGGATAGCTCTGACTTATGTGATCAACACAGATATCCTATGGACCTGTGTGCTCTACTATGCTCTATAACATATCGCTTGTCGCTCGGGAAGCCAGCAATAGTGGTCGCGGCGCGTCAGGTTTAGTTATAGTACGTTTGGTTAGGACAAGTTGGGTCTGATTAGGTTAGGGTGTCTTTGACTCTTGTGCCATACATTGCCACTTGGTTGCTTTCTGCGCTCTACCGTGCCCTACTATACTCTGCTCGACTCTGGGGAGGCGAGCAGTAGTGGTCGCGGCAGGTTAGATTGTGTTATGCTTCGTTAGGTGAGGTTACATTAGCTTAGGTTAGGCTCGGATTGCTTAGACTTTCGTGGTATACAGTGTTGTTTGGTGGACTTCCGCGCTTTACTGTGCTCCAGTATGTTCTGCTTGGCCCTGTCGAGGCAAGCAATAGGGGTGTCGTCACGATAGGTTGGGATAGATAACGTATGGTCATGTTCCCTTTGGTTAGGTTAGGATAGGGTAGCTTCGTCTTTTTTGCTGCACGCCGCAATTCGGTGCATACCTGCTCTCTACATTGCGCTGATATGCTCTGCTTGGCTTTGTGGAGGCCAGCAATAGCATTCCGGACACGCAATGTTTAGTTACGTTACGTTCGGTTAGTTTATGTTAGGAGAGGGTAGGTTAGGATATATTTGAGTTTTGTGCATTTCGCGGCTGCTTGGTGGCTTCCTGCGCTGTGCTGTGCTCTAGCATATTCTGCTCGGCTCTGGGGATGCCTGTAATAGTGGATTCCTTCCGTTAGGTTCTGTTAAGCTACGTTTGATGACGTTATGTTTGTTCGGTTTCAGAACGCATAGTTATGACTTTCGTGGTGTAGACTGTTATTCAGTGCGTTCTCACGTTCTACTGTGCTGTATTATATTCTGCTTGTCCCGCTGGAGTCCAGCAATAGCTGTCGCGGCACGTTGCTTTGAGTTATGTTACGTTTAGCTGTATTCCGATGTGTTAGGTTAGGAAAGGATGGCTTTAACTTTTGTGCTATATACTGCAGTTTGGTGTATTTCTGCGCCCTACTGTGCTCTAATGCTCTCTGCTTGGGCCTGGGAATGCCAGCAATTGTGGTCTCGACACGTCAAGTTGTGTTAGGATGCGTAAGGTCATGTTAGACTTTATTAGGTTTGGATAGGGCAGCTTTGGCTTTTGTGCTATACACTGTTATTGGGTCTATTTAAGCGCACAACTGTGCTCCAATATTCTCAGCTTTGATCTGGGGAGGCCAGCAATAGTGGTCTCTGCATGTGAGCTTATGTTATGTTGCATTTGTTTATACTACGTTTGGATAGTTTAGGATTTGCTAGCTTTGACTCTTGTGCTGTACACTGCTATTCGATGGGTTTCTGTTCTCTACATTCCTCTAGTGTACTCTGTTCCGATTCTTGGTGGGCCAGGAAGAGTGGTCGCAGCACGTTAGGTTGAGCTGCTTTACGGTTGGTAATGAGACAGTTGGGTAGGCTTGGAGAGGATGGCTTTAACGTTTGTGCTATACAATGCTATTCGGTGAATATCCTCTATCCTCGTAGCTATACTATACTCAGCTTGACTCCAGGGAGATCAGCAATAGCGGTCGTGGCACGATAGGTTGTGTTATGTTACGTTTGGTTAGGTTAGGTTAGGTTACGTTTGGATGGGATGGCTTAGTCTTTTGTGTCATACACTGCTATCCGTTTGGTTTCTGCGTTCTACGTTGCTCCACTATACTCTGCTCAACTATGGTGTGGCCAGCAATAGTATTCTCAGCACGTTAGGCTGATCTAGGTTGCGTTTGTTTACGTCACGTTTGGCCTCGTTAGGTTAGGATAGTTCTGACTTTCGTGCTATACACTGCTGTACGCTGGATTTCTGAACTCTACTTTGCTCCAGTACATTCTGCTCGGCAATCGGGAGCCAAGCAATGATGGCCTCGGCTCGTTAGGTTGAGTTTGTCTACGTTCGTGTATGCTACGATTGGATGTGTTAGTATAG
The DNA here is from genome assembly GCF_001483705.2 of Eufriesea mexicana. Taxonomy (NCBI): domain Eukaryota; kingdom Metazoa; phylum Arthropoda; class Insecta; order Hymenoptera; family Apidae; genus Eufriesea; species Eufriesea mexicana. The sequence goes on along the minus strand of NW_016921709.1, from coordinate 160,331 downwards.
GGTTGCTTCGACTATCGTCCTAAGCACTGCGATTCTACTGGTTTCTGCGCTCTAGTCCCTTGCAATGTGTTCTACTTGGCTATGGTGACGGCAGCAATAGTGGTCTTGGCAAGTAAGGCTGAGTTGGTTTACGTTCGGTTACGTTACGCTTGGCACGGTTAGGACACGATAGCTCTGACTTTCGTGCCAGACACTGCTATGCGGTAGATATATGCTATCTACTGTGATCTATTGTGCTCTGCTTGGCTCCGGGAAGGCTAGCAATAGTGGTCCTGGCACGTTAGGTTGAGTTAGGTTACGTTTGGCTTCGCTATGTTAGGATAGGCTTGGGTAGGTTAGCTGTGACTTTTGTACTGTACACCGCTATTTGTTGGATTTCTGCGCTCTATGCTTCTCAACTATACCCTGCTCGGCCCGCGGAAGGCCAGTAATCATGGTCTTGGCAAGTTAGGTTCAGTTATGCTACGTTTGGATATGTTATGTTTTCAAGGGTTATGTATGAATAGCTTTGACTTTTCCGTTATACACAGCGACTCTATTTATTTCTGCGCTCTACTGTGCTCTAATGTGTTCTGCTTGGCTCTGGGGAGGCCAGAAATTGTGCTCTCGGCACGCTAGGTTGAGTTCTGTTACGATATGCTTGGCTAGGTTATAGTAGGCTTAGTCAGGGTAGCTTTGACTTTTGTGCTATACACTGCTATTCAGTCTACGTCTATGAACCACGTTGCCCTACTAGCATCTGCTTGTCTCCGTGGAGACCCACAATAGCGGTCGTAGCACGTATCGTTGGGTTGGGTCACTTTCTGTTAGATTATGCTATGCTAAGTTTGTTTGGGATGGCTTTGACTTTTGTGCTTTACACTCTTATTCGTTGGGTTTCTGCCCGCTACTCTGATATACTATATTCGCCTTTGCCCTGGCGAGTCCAGCAATAGTGGTCCCGAACTGTTAGGTTGAGATAGGATACGTTTGGTTAGGTTACGTTATCTTTGGTTAGCTTTGGATAGCTTCGACTTTTCCGCATTGCAATGCGATTCAATGGATTCCTGCGCTCTACTCTCCCCTATTATGCTCTGCTTGTCACTTTGGAGGCCAGCAATACTCTTCGCGGCACGTTAGGCTGTATTAGATTGCGGTCGGCTAAATTTGGCTGGGTTGGGTTTGGTTAGGATAGCTATGACTTATGTGCTGAACACTGATATTCTATGGACCTGAGTTCTCTAGTGTGCTCTACAATATTCTGCTTGTCTCTGGGGAAGCCAGAAATAGCGGTCGCGCACGTCATGTTTAGTTATTCTACGTTTGGTTTGCTCACGTTAGGCCTGGCTAGATTAGGATATCTTCGACTTTTGTGTGATGAATTGCTATTTGCTGGATTTCTGCGCTCTACTGTATCCGACGATACCCTGCCCGACTCTGGGGAGTCCAGTAATAGAGGTCTCAGCACGATAGGTTGAGTTGGACTATGTCTGGTTAGGTTACGTTTTCTAGGGTTATGTGCGGAAAGCATAGACTCTCGTGGTATACACTGTTGTTCCATGCAATTTAGCACTCTGCTATGCCCTACTATATTGTGCGTGGCCCTGGGAGTCCAGCAATTGCGGCCGCGGCTCGCTATGTTTAGTTTGGCTTTGTTTGGCTATGTCACACTCATTTGGGTTAGTTTCGGATGGCTTCGACTTTTACGCTACACACCGCTATTCGGTGGATTCCTGCGCTCTACCGAGCTATAGTATGTTCTGCTTGTCTCTGAGGATGCCAGCCATATTGGCCTCGGCACGTAATGCTAAGTTATGTTCCGCTCTGCTCTTCTCTATTATGCTCTTGTTGGCACTGTGGAGGCCAGCAATGCTGGACGTTGCAGGTTAGGCTGCGTTAGATTAAGTTTGGTTGGGTTAGTTGGGTTATTTTAGGATAGCACTGACTTATGTGCTCAAAATTGATATTGTACGGACATGTGTGCTCTGCTGTGCTCCATCATATTCTGCTTGTCTCCGTGGATGCCAGCAATAGTGGTCGCGAGATGTTAGGTTCAGTTATTCTACGTTTGGTTAGGTTAGGTTAGGTCTGGTTAGGTGAGCATATCTTTGACTTTTGAGCTACACATTGCTATATGATGGCTTTCTGCGCTCCACTGTGCTCTATTATACCCTGCTCGAATCTAGGGGTGCCAGCATTAGTGGTCGCGGCACGGTAGATTTTGCTAGGTTACGTTTGGTAACGCTACTATTGCTTAGGGTAGGAGAGGATAGCTGTGACTTCTCTGCTAAACACCGCTATTTGTTCAGTTCCTACTATCCACGTTGCCCTACAATACTCCGCTCGGTTCTGGGGAGTTCATCAATTGCGATCGTGGCACGATAGGTTGCGTAAAGTTACGTTTGTTTAGGCTAAGTTAGGTTACTGTTGTTTAGGACGACTTTGGCTTTTGTGTTATACACTGTCATTCGGTGGACTTCCGCACCCTACTTTGTTTAATTGTGTTCTGTTTGGCTCCGGGGAGGCCAGCAATAGGGGACTCGGCACGTTAGGTTGAGGTAGGCTACGCTCGGTTATGGCAGGTTAGTGTGTGTTATGTTAGGATAGCTTTGACGTTTCTGATTTGCATTGCCATTCTATGGACTTCTGCGCTATACGCTGCTCTAATACGTCCCCTTTGGCGATTAGGGGGACAGCAATAGTGTACTCAGCTCGTTAGGCATGGTTAGTCTACATGTGTTCAGGTCAGTGTAAGTCGGGTTAGGATAGGTTATCCTTGACTTTTGGGCTATACAGTGCTATTTGGTGGATTTATTCGCTCTACTGTAGTGTAATCTGCCTGTCTCTGAGGTTGCCAGCAATATCCGTCTTGTCACGTTAGGTTAATTTACGCTACGATGGTTTATGTTTCGTTTTGTTAGGTTAGGATAGGAAAGAGATGGCTTGTGTGCTATACATTGCTAATCGGTGGATTTTCACGCCCTACACATCTCTGCTATAATCTGCAGGACTCAGGGCAGAACAGGAATAGCGGTCGTGATACGATAGGTCGAGTTAGGTTACGTTTGGTTAGTATGGTTATGTGTTGTACACTGCTATTCGGTGGATTTAAGCACTCTACTGTAATCTAATGTGTTCTGCTTAACTCTGGGGGACCAGCAATGGTGGCCTCGGCACGTTTGGCTTAGATACTCTACGTTCCATTAGGTTAGATTATGTCAAGTTAGGTCAGGGTGTCTTTGACTTTTGAGCAATACACTGCGATATGGTGGCTATCTGCGCTCTGCTGTGCTCTAGCATGCTCTGTTTGGATCTGGGGATGCCAGTACTAGTGGCCTCAGCAGTTTAGGCCAAGTTAGGCTGCGTTTGGATATATTACGTTTGCATAGATTAGGATGGGATAGCTTTGACTTTTGAGATATACACTGCTGTACGACCAATACCTGTGCACTGCACTTCTCTACCAGCATCCGCCTGTCTCTGGGGAAGTCAGCAATAGTGTTCGTGACACGTTTGGTCGAGACAAACGGCGTTTGGGTAGGTAAGGATTAGCTAGGTTTGGAAATGACACCTTCCACTTTTGTGTTATACACAGTTATTCGATGGAATTTGCGTCCTGATGTGCTCCAACATGCCCTGCTTGGCGCTGGGGAAGCCAGCAATATTGGTGTCCGCACGTCAGGAGAAGTTAGGTTACGTTTGCTTGTATTACGTCTGGATAGGTCAGGACAGGATAGAGGTGCCTTTTGTGGCATAGACTGCTTTTCGTTGGAATTCTGCGCTCTACTGTGCTCTACGGTACTCCGCCCTCCTCAGGGGCGGCCAGTAATAGTGATCTCCGCACGTTAGGTTGAGTCAGGCTACGTTTGGGTAGGTAATATTGGTGTGGATTAGGCTCGGATTCCTTTCACTTTCGTGGTATAAACTGCTTTTCGGTGGACCTCTGCGCTTAACTGTGCTCTACTATGCTCTGCTTGGCTCTGGATAGGCCAGCAATAGTGGCCTCCGCACGCCGGGTAGGGTCAGCTTGCGCTTGGCTTGTCTAGGTTCGGATAGGTTTGGTCAGGATATCCCTGACTTTTGTGATATACACTACTATCCGGTCGATTTCTATGCACTGCATTGCTTTACTGACACCGTCTTGTCTCTGGGGATTCCAGCATCCGAAGACGTGGCTTGCCATTTTGGGTTTGGTTACGTCTGGTCAGGATAGTCTGGGTTATGTTTGTTTGGGTTGGCTTTGACTTTTGTGCTATAAACTGCTATTCGGTCGATTGCTGCGTTCTACTGTGCTCTAGTATGGTCTGGTTGGCGATGTGGATGCCAGCAATGGTGGTCTCGGCACGTTGAATTGAGTTATGTTACGTAAAGCAATAGCGACCGCTATTGCTGTCGTCCGCAGGAACAAGCGGCGTATGACAGGGTAGAGTGGAGGGCAGATGTACATAAATTATCAATGTTGGGCACAGAAGTCAAAGGTATCCCGAACCAGCACAACCTAACCTAGCATAGCCACACGTAGTATAACTAAACCTAACGTGCCGCGACCAGTATTCCCGTCTTCCACAGAGCCAGCCAGAATATACTAGAGCACAGTAGAGCGCAGAAATCCGCTGTACTGCAGTGTAATGCACGAAAGTCGTAACTAGCCCCGTCTAACGTAACCAATCGTAGCGTAACCAAACGCAATGTATCTCAACCTAATGAGACTCGACGACTATTACTGGCTTGCGCAGAAACAAACGGCAGAAGTCAGAGGAGTGTAGAGAGCAGAAATCCATAGAGTCGCAGTGTATAGCAGAAAAGTCAGGGCTATACAAAAATAACCACGGCAATTGTAGCCTAACCAAGCGAAGTATGTTTCAAAATAACGATACGCGAACACTATTCGTGGCCGCCACAGGGCCAAGTAAAATACGGTGGAGCACAGTCGAGCGCAGAATTCCACAGAAAAACAGTGGATACCACGAAAGTGAAAGCAATCCTAACCTAACAAAGACAAGCTTCACCTAACCAAACGTAGCCTAACTCAACCTTTCGTGCCACGACCACTATTGCTGGCCTCCCCAGAGTCGGGCAGAGTATAGTGGTGCAACGTAGAGCGCAGAAATCCACCGAATAGCAGTGCATAGCTCAAAAGTCAAAGCTACTCTGTCCTAACGTAATGAAACGTAATATAATCAAACGTATCCTAACTTAACCTAACACGCAAAGACCGCTAATGCTGTAATCCCCAGAGCCAAGCGGAATATGCTGCAGCACGGTAGAGAGCAGGGAGCCAATAAATAGCAGCGTATAGCACAAAAACCAAATATCTCATAGCCTAACCTGTCCTGACATAACCTTGTCAAACGAGGACTAACAAAACCTAACGAACCGGAACAATATCTCTGGCATCCCCAGAACCAGGGATAACATGCTAGAGCACAGTAGTGCGCGGAAATTCAACGAGCAGCAGTGTATAGCACAAAAGTCAGATCTGTCACAACCAAACCTAACCAAACCTAGCATAGACGAACGAAACCTGAATCAATCTAGCGTGTCTAGGCCACTATTGCCAACCTCTCAAGAGGCAAGCAGAATATACTAATTCACAGTAGGGCGCATAAAATTGCCACATTGCTGTGTAAGGCACAAGTGTCGAAGGTAAATAAACTTAACCAGGCCAAACCTAACATAACCCAACGTAGCCTTACCCAGCGAAACGTGCCGAGACCACCATTTATGGCGTTCGCGGAGCCAAGCTTAACATACTTGAGCAGAGTAGACAGCAGTAATCCACCGGTGAATAGCACATAAGTCTAAGCTATCCTCTAAAAACATAACCAACCGTAAAAAACCAAAAGGTAACATAGCACAGCCTATTGAAATGCGAATGCCATTGCTGGCCTTCCCAGAGTCAGCAGAGCATAGTAGAGGGCAGAAACCAATCGAATGTCAGTGCATACCACGAAAGTCAAAGCAATCGAAGCTCAACCCATACTAATATAGCGTGGCCAAACGTAGCAAAAATCGAACTAACTTGCCGAGACCAAAATTACTGGTTTCCCGCGAGCCGAGTAGAGTGTAGTAGAGCAATGTAGAGCGTAGGAGTCCACCGAATAGCAGTCTGTGCCACGAAAATCAAACCTATCAAGACCTAACCCAAACGAAGCGTAAACTAACCATACGAAACCAAACTCGACCTAACGTGCAGAAACCGCTATTGCTGGCCTCCCCGGAGCCAAGAAGAGCGTATTAGACCACTGTATAGCGCAGAAGTAAGCCGAACAGCCGTATATATCACAGAAGTGAAAGTTATCCCATCCTAGCCTAGCAGAACGTAACATAAACGAACGTAAGCTAGTCGAAACCAACGTCCCGCGACCACTATTGTTGTCCTCCCCAGAGTCGGGTTGAGTATAGTAGTGGACTGTAGCGCGTAGAAATTCGCCGAATAGCAGTGTATACCACGAAAGTCGAAGCTATCCATACCTAACCCAAACTAACATAATCTAACCAAACGTAGCGTAACACAACCTAATGTGCCGAGACCAGTATTAGTGGCCAACCCAGGGTCGAGCAAGGTATAGTAGAGCACTGCATTGCGCAGAAGTCAGCCGAATCGGTATATATTACAAAAGTGAAAGTTATCCCATCCTAACATAGCAGAACGTAACATAAACGAACGTAAGCTAGTCGAACTTAACATGACCCTAACACTACTTCTTGCCTCGCCAGTATCATGCAGAACACACTAGAGCAACATAGAGCGCAAAAATCCGTCGAATAGCAGTGTATAGCACAAAAGCCAAAGCCATCCTGTACTAACATATCAAAACGTATCGTAACCGAACGTAACTGAATTCTTCCTAACGTGCCGAGAGCACTATTTATGCACTCATCAGTCCCAAGCAGAACATATTAGAGCGGAGTACGGCGTAGAAGTCCATGGAATCGCAGTAAAAGGCACAATAGGGGAAACTAACCTATCCTAATGAAGCCAAACGTAACATAATCGAACGTAGCTTAACTCGAACTAACGCGAGGAGACCACGATTGCTTGACTCTCCAGAACCAAGCAGAATATACTAGAGCACAGAAGAGCGCAGGAATCCACCGGAGAGCAGTTTATACCAAGAAAGTCAAAGCTACTCTATCCTAACCTAATCAATCGTAATATTACCAAACGCAGCCTAACAAACCTATCATGACAAGACCACCATTGGTGTCCTGCCCAGGCCAAACCAGAACATATTAGAGCACAGTAGAGCGCAGAAATCCTCCGAAAAGTAGTGTATAGCACGAAAGTCAGAGCCATCCAAACCAAACTTAACCTAACCTTACCTTACCGAACGAATGCTAACCTAACCAAACGTGTCAAGACCACTACTGCTTCCACCACCAGAGCCAAGTGGAACATATTAGACTGGAGTAAAGCGCAGACATCAATAGAATCGCAGTGCACAGCACAAGAGTCGAAGCTACCCTACCATAACATAACCATACGCAGCACAGCCCAACGTAGCCTAACTGAAACTAGCGTGCCGATACCACTATTGGAGGCTTCCTCATAGCCAACCAGAACATACTAGAGCAGAGTAGAGCGCATAAGTTCACCGAATACCAGTGTATAGCACAAAAGTCAAAGCCATACTGTCCAAACCGAGCCTAACCTAGCCTAACGAAGCGTAACCAAACAGAACCTATCGTGCCACAACCGCTGTTTCTGGCATCCCCAGAGTCGCGTATTGTACAGTAGAGCAACCAAGAGCGCATGTATCCACCGAATAGCAGTGTATAGCACAAAAGTCAAAGATTCCCAATCCTAACCTTACCAACCGTAACATGACCAAACGTTATATAACTCAAACTAACGTGCCGAGACCACTATTGATGGCCTCCCCGGAGCAGAGCAGAAAATGCTACAGCACAGTAGAGCACAGTAATCCACCGAATAGCTGTGTGTATCTCAAATGTCAAAGCTCTCCTATCACAGCATAGCCAATCGTGTCATAAGAAGACATATCATAACACAATCCACAGTACTGCGACGAATACTGATATCGTCCCCACAGCCGAGCAGGAAATGTGAGGGCGCAGTAGAGCGCAGTATTCCACAGCATAGAAGTGTACATCACAAAATTGTATGCTCTCACATCCTTTCATAACCAATCGTTTCATAAACAAACGTAACATAACTCAATCTAACCTACCGAGACCACTATTGCTGGCAATTGCTGAAAAATGTTAGAGGAGTGCAGAGCGCAGAAATCCCCGCAATCGCAGTGTATAGCACAAAAGTCAAAGCTATCCAGACCTAAGATATACTAACAAAATGCAGCCAAACGTAGCATAATTCTTCATAACACGCCACGACCACTGTTGCTGACCTCCCCATGGTCGAGCGAATTATAGTGGAGCACAACAGAGCGGAGAAATGCACCGAACAGCAGTGTGTGCCACGAACGTCAAAGCTGTCCATACTTAACCCAGACGAACGTAGCCCAACTTAACGTAGCCTAACTCAAACTAATGCGCCGCGACCACTATTTTTCGCCTACACAGTGCCGAGCAGAACATGCTAGAGGAGACTAGAGTGCAGAAATCCATAGAATCGCAGTGTATAATGGAAAAGTCAAAGATATCCAATCCTATCCCAAACCAACGTAATCTAACCAAACGTATCCTTACTAAACATAAGATGCTGCGACGACTATTGCTGGCCACACCGGCACCAAGCAGAATGTAGTAGAGCACAGTAGAGCGCAGGAA
>NW_016921709.1:67847-151546 GCF_001483705.2 Eufriesea mexicana | reverse complement strand
AGTAGAGCGGAGTTATGCACCGAAATACAGTTTACGGTACGAAAGTTAAGGATATCCTAACCGAACTGTACCTAACGTAACCAAACCAAATGTAACATAGCGCAACCTAACTTACCGAGAACACTAATGCTATCCTCCCAAGTGCAAAGCAGGAAATATTAGAGCGCAGTGGAACGCAAAAGTCCACCCAATAGCAGCGTACAGCATAAAAGTCAAAGCTATCCTATCCTTGCCTAACCAAACTTAACGCTCCCGAACGTAACCCAACAGCGCCTAACGTGCCGAGAACACTATTGCTGCCCTACCCTGAGCCAAGCAGAACATATGAGAGGAGAGGAGAGATCAAAGGTCCATAGAATCGCAGTATACAGCACAAAAGTCAAAGCTACCCTATCCTAACGTAACCAAACGTAACGAGCCAAGAGTAGCATATCCCAACATAACGTGCGGAGACCATTATTGCTGGCCTCCTCAGAGCCGAGCAGAACGTAGTAGAGGAGAGTAGTACGCAGAAATCCATTGAAACGCAGTGTATAGCAGAAAAGTCAATGGTACACGAACATAACCCATACTAACATAACCAAACCGAACGTAGCCTAAGTCAGCATAACGAGCCGCGGCCACCATTTCCTGCCTACCCAGGGACAAGAAGAACATAGCTGGGCACAGTAGAGCGCAGTAATCCACCGAAGAAAAGTGTATGGTGAGATGGTCGAAGCTACCCTGACCGAACTAAGCGTAACCTAACCAGGCCGAGAGAAACATAACTCTATCCAACCTGCCGAGACCACGGTTGCTGGAATTCCCAGGGCCAAACAGATTATAGTGCAGCTAATTAGAGTACAGGAGTCCACTGATTAGCAGTGTATGTAACGGAAGTCGAAAATATCCTTACCGAACTTAACATAACCTGACCTAACCAAACATAAGGTAATTCAACGTAACGTGCAGAGACCACTATTGCTGGCATCCGCAGAGCAAAGCGGAGAACATTAGAGAAATGTATTGAGCTGACATCCACCGAATAGCAGTCTATAGCACAAAAGTCAAAGCAATCCACACCTGACCCAAGCTACCATAACATAAGCGAACGCAGCACACCTCAACATAACGTGCCGCGACCACTATTGGTGGCCTCGTCAGGGCCATGCAGATTACAGTAGACCACAGTAGAGTGCAGAAGTCCACCGGAATAACAGCGTAAAGTACGAAAGTCTAAGACATCATGACCGAACCCAACATAACCTAATATAACAATACGTAACATAGCTACGTCTAGTGTGGCAAGACCTCTATTGCTGTCCTCCTCAGAGCCAAGCAGAAAATATTACAGGGGAATGGAGCGTAGAAATCCAAATATTTGCAGTGTATAGCACAAAAGTCATAGCTACCCCATCCTAACATAATCAAGCGTAACAATACCGAACGCAACATAACACAACCCTTCGTGCCGAGGCTACTGCTGCTGTCCACCCTAGGGCAAATCAGAAAGCATTAGAGCACAATAGAGGGCAGAAATGCAGCGAATGGCAGTGTATTGCACAAAAGACTGTCCTATCCAAACCTAGCCAAACGTAACGTAACAAAGTCTAACCCGGCAGGACCCCAATCGTTGGCCTCCACTGAGGCAAGCAGAACATTTTATAGGAGAGTAGAGCCCAGAAAACCACAGGATTCCAGTGTACAGTACAGAAGTCAAAGCTACACTACCCCAGACTAGCAAAACGTAACATAACCGAACGTAACCGAAATCAACCTAACGTGACGGCCAGAGCGAAGCAGAACTTACTAGATTACAGTAGAGCACAGAAATCCACCGAATAGCAGAGCATAGCACAAAAGCCAAAGCTACCCTTTCCCAACCACTCCAATCGTAACATAACCAAACGTAGCCTAAGACAACATAAATTGCCGCGACCACTATTGTTGGCATCGCCAGGCCAAGCAGGATATAGTAAAGCAAAGTAGAGTGCCGGAATCCACCGAATACCGGCGTATAGTACGAAAGCCAAAGCTATCCTAACCGAAGCAAGCGTAACCCGACAAAGACGAAAGTAACACAGTTCAACCTTACGTGCCAAGACCACCATTGCTGGACTTCCTGTATCCATGCAGAACATACGAGAGCACAGTGGAGCGAAGGAGTGCACCGAAGAGCAGGGTGTAGCAAAAAAGTCGAAGCTATCCTTTCCTAACTTAACAAACCGTTTCATAACCAAACGTAATCTAACTCAACCTAACGTGCAGAGACCACCATTGCCGGCCTCCCCAGAGCCAAGCAGTACATGTGGGAGCACAGTAGAGCGCAGAATACCACCGGACGGCTTTATATAGCACAAAAGCAGAAGCTGCCCTACCGCATCCTCTTCAAGCTTAACGTAACCAAGCGTAACATAGCGCAACCCATCGCGACGAGGCCACTATTGCTGCACTCCGCAGGGCAATGTAGAACATATTAGAGGAGGGTGGAGCGAAGAATGTCATCGATTTCCAGTGTATAGCACAAATGTCAAAGCTACGCTATCCTGACCTAGCCATGCGTAGCACAGCCGAACGTAACCGAGTTCAACCCAACGTGCCAAGGACACTATTACTGGCATCCCTTGAGCCAAGCAGAACATACTAGATCCCCGTACAGCGCAGGGACCCACCGAATAGCAGTATCTAGAGAAAAAGTCGCAGATATACTATCCTAGCCTAGCAAATCGCAGCATAACCAAGCGTAACGTACCTATGCCTAACAGTCGCGAGCACTATTGCCGGCCTGCCCTGAGCAAAGCAGAAGATATTAGAGCACAGCAGAACGCGGATATCCACCGAATAGCAATGTATAGCAGGAAAGTCGAAGCTATCCGAACATAACCCGCACTAAGATATGGTGTCGAAACGCAGCCTAACAAAATGTAACACGCCGCGAACAACATTTCCTGCCTGTCGAGGGACAAGCAGAATATAGTAGAGCACTGTAGAACGCAGAAATACAGCGACTAGCAGTGTACGGCACAAAAGTCAAAGCAAACCTATCCTAGCATAACCAATCGTAACAGAACCAAACGTAACATAACCCAATCTTATGTGCCGCAACCACAATTGTTGTCCTCCCCAGAGACGAGCAGAACAAATTAGAATAGAGTACGGCACAGAAATCATCGGAATCGCAGCGTATAGCTGAAAAGTCAAAGCTATCCGAACCTATCCCAGGCCAACGTGGCCTAACCAAACGTAACCGGAATCAACTTAACGCGCCGAGGCATATTTTGCGGGCCACGCCTGGGATAAGCAGAATATTCTAAAGCACAGCAGAGCATTGAAATCCACCGAATAGCAGTGCATAGCACAGGAGTCAAAGCTATCCTACCCTAACCTAACCAATCGTAATATAGCCAAACGTAATCTAACTCTACCAAACGTACCGCGACCACTATTCGTGGCCTACCCATAGCCGCGCAGAACATATTAGATGATAATAGTGCTCAGTAATCCACGGAATCCCCGCGCATTGCAGTAAAGCAGAAGCAATCCAGACTTATCCCATCTAACGTAACCTAACCGGACACAGCATAACAAAACGCATCGTGCGTCGACCACGATTGCTGGCCTCCCCAGGCCCAAGCAGAATATAGTAGAACAAAGTAGAAGGCAGAAATCCACCGAATAACATTGTATAGCACTAAAGTCAAGTCAATCATCACCGAACTTAGCCTAACCTAACCGAACGGTACGTAACATAACTCGAAGAAACTCACCGAGACCACTATTGCTGCCCTCCACAGAGACAAGCAGAATATACTAGTGAAAGGTAGAGTGCCGAAAATCACCGCTTTGCAGTGCACTGAACAAAAGTCAAAGCCACTCTAACTCACCGAACATAACCTATCACTAGCAAACGCAACTTAACACACATATCGTGCCGCGACCACTATTGCTGGCCACTTCAGAGCCAAGCAGAATATACTGGAGCGCAGTAGAGCGCAGAAATACAGAGCATTGTAGTGTACGGCTCAAACGTCAAAGATAACCTCACCAAACCTAGCCTAACGTAAGTTAATCCATCGTAAAATGACTCAACCTACCGTGCTGCGGTCGCTACTGCTGGTGACCACAGAGGCGAGCCGAATACGATAGAGCATAGTAGAGCGCAGAATTCCATAGAATGGCAGCGTTCAGCATAACAGACAAAGCTATCCTAACCTAACCCATCCCAACCCAACCTAACCAAGCGTAATCTGACTCAGCCTAACGTGCCGCGACCAGTATTGCTGACCTCCACAGTGCCAAGCAGAACTTAATGCAGGAGTGCAGTGCGCAGGTGTCCACAGAGTCGCAGTGCTTATCAGAAAAGTCGAAGCTATCCAAATCTAACAGAAACAAACATAACCTGCCCAAACGTAGCATATTTCAGACTATCGTGCCGAGACCACCTTTGCTGGCCTCCCCAGAGACAAGCAGAACATATTAGAGCACAGTATGTCGCCCAAATCCACCGAATAGCAGTGTACAGCACAAAAGTCAGAGCTATCTTGCCCTAGCCTAACCAAACCTTGCACAACCATACGTAACGTAACACAACCAATCGTGCCACGACCGCTATACCCGGCGTCGCGGGAAGCAAGCAGAGTGTGATAAGGCACTCTTGTGCGCAGAAGTCCATAGAATAGCAGTGTGTGGCACAAGAGTCAAAGCTATTCAAACCTAACCTATCGTAAAATTACCAAACCAATCGTAATCTTACTCAGCCTATCGTGCAACGACCTCTATTGCTGGCCTCCCCAGAGCCATGCAGAAAATATCAGGGTAAAGTATGGCGCAGAAATCCATAGAATCGCAGTGTACAGCAGAAAAGTCCAAGCAATCCAAAGCTAGCCAATACTAACGTAAACTAAAGAGACGCTACATAACAAAACCTTGTGTGCCGCCGCCACTATGTCTTGCCTCCCCGGAGCAAATCAGTGCATATTAGAGCGCAGTGGAACGGAGAAATTCACCGGAAGGCAGGGTGCTGCGCAAAACTAGAGGCTACCCTTTCCCAACGTAAGCAAACGTAACATTACCAAACGTAACCGAGCTAAACCTGACGTGCCGTGGCCACTGTTGCTGGCGTCACCAGGGCCAAGGAGAACATATTGGAGTAGAGTGCAGCAACGAAGTCAACAGAATGGCAGTGTATAACAGAGAGGTCGAAGCTACACAGACTTAACACATGCTAGCATAACCTAACCAAAGGTAACCTTACTCAGCCTAACGTGCCGCGGCTGCAGTTTCTGGCTCCCCAGAGGAAAGCAGTGCATATTAGAGCAGAGTAGAGTGGAGAAAGTCGCCGAATATCTGTGTATAGCACAAAGGTCATAGCAATCCTATCCTAACCCATCGTAACATAGCCAAACGTAACGTGCCTCTACCAAACGTGCCGCGACCACCATTGCGGGCATCTCCAGAGCAGTGCAGGACATGGTAGTGGACAGTAGTGCCCAGAAATCCATAGAACCGCAGCGTATTACAGAAAAGTAAAAGTCAAGCAAACCAAACCCGAACTAACATAACCTATCCTGACATTGGCAAACTCAGCATAACGTGCCGCGAACATTGTGGCTGGCCGCACCAGGGCCCGTCAGAATATAATAAAGCACACTAGACGGCAGGAATCCGCCGTATAACTGTGTATAGCACGAAGGTCAAAGTTATCCGAAACAAAATTAAGCTAACCTCACATAACCAGACGTAACCCGAATAAACCTAACGCGCCGCGTCCACTATTGACGACCGCCCGAGAGTCGAGTAGTGTATAGTAGAGCATTGTATAGCGTAGAGATCCTCCCAATAGCAGTGTACAGCACAAAAGGTGAAGCTATCCTCTCAAAACCTAACAGAACGTAACATAACCGTACGCAATATAACTCAACCTACAGCATCGTGCCGGGACCACTACAGCTGGCCTTCCCATAGCCAAACAGAATATACTAGAGCTCAGCAGAGAGCAGGGATCCACCGAACAGTAGCTTCTAGCACAAGAGTCAAAGCCATCCTAACCAAACTTAACCGTACCTAACCTAATCAAATGTGACATAAATCTAACAAACGTGCCAATACCACTATTGCTGGCCTCCCGAGAGACAAGCAGAACATTTTAGAGCACAGCAGAGAGCACAAGTGCACTGGACTGCAGTGTACAGCGTAAAAGTTAAAGCTACACCTTCCTAACTTAGCCAATCGCAACATAACAAAACGTAACGTAACTCAAAGTAACGTGCCGAGAGCGCAGTTGCTGTCCGCCACAGAGCCAGGCGGAGCATACTAGAGCTCACTAGAGCGCAGAAATCCGCCGAATAGAAGCATGCAACGCAAAAGTCAAAGCTATCGCACCCTAACATGGCCAAACCTTGCCTAACAAAACGTAGCATAACATGATAGCGCACAGAAGAGCGCAGAAGTCCATGCAATAGCAGCGTGTCGCAAAAAAGCCAAAGCTATGCGAGCCTAACCTAGACTGTCGTAACCTAATCAGAGTATAGCAGAGCAATGTAGAGCGCAGGAGTCAACCGAATAGCAGCGTATATCTCAAAAGTCAAAAATACCCTATACAAACACAAGCTAACCTAACGCAAGCAAACGTCACCTAACTCAATACAGCGTACCGAGGCCACACTTGCTGGCCTTCCAAGAGCAAAGCCGAACATATTAAGGTTGGCTAGAGCGCAGAAAGCCATCGAATGGCAATGAAGGGCACTAAAGTCAAAGCAATCCTGTCCTAACCTAACCGAACGTAGCTGAAGCAATCGTAACTTATCTCAACTTATCGTTGCAAGACTGCCATTGCTGGCCCCTCCACAGCCAAGCGCAATACATTAGAGAACATTAGTGCACACAAATCAAACGCATTGCAGTATATAGAACAATAGGCGAGGATAACCGATCACTACTTGACCTAACCTGGGCTAAACAAACGTAGCCTAACTAAACATAACGTGCCAAGACCGTCAAAGCTGGCCTCCCCAGAGACAAGCCGAATATAGTAGAGCATAGAAGAGCGCAGAAATCTACCGATTAACAGTGTATGGTCAGAAGGTCGAAGCTATCCTGACCGAACTTGACCAAGCAAAGCCTAACCAAACGTAACATGACACAACCTAACGTGCCGGGGCCACCGTTGCTGGCCTCCCCAGAGTTAAGCACAAAATATTAGTGCACAGTAGAGTGCAGAAGTGTACAAAACAGAAGTGTACAGCACAAAAGTCAAAACTGTCCTATCCTATCCTGGCTAAGCGTAATGTAACCTAACGTAACATAACTCAACTTTACGTGACGAGAGATCTATTGCTGCAATCCTCAGAGACAAACAGAACAAATTAGAGTATAGCGAACAGCAGAAATCCACGGAATCGCAGTGTATTGCAGAAAAGTCAAAGGTATTCGTACCTAACCCAAACAAATGTAGCCTAGCCAAACGTAGCACAACTAAGCACAACGTGCCGTGACCTCTATTGCTGGCGTCGCCAGGGCCAGGCAGAAAGTAGTAGAGCACAGCATAGAGCAAATATCCATCGAACAACATTGAACAGTACGAAAGTCAAAGCTATCCTAACAGAACCTAACTAATCGTAATATAACCAAACGTAACCTAACTCAATCTAACGAGCCGCGGCCAGAATTGCTTGCAACCACAGTGCCGCGCAGAACATGGTGGAGGAGAGTAGAGCGCAGAAATTCATATACTCGCAATGTATAGCACAACAGTCGAAGCTACACTATCCTAAAATTGCTAAACGTAGCATAACCAAACGTAAATGAGCTCAAACCAACGTGCCGAGGACACTACTGCTGGCTTCCCCAGAGTAAAGATGAAAATATTACAGCACAGTAGTTCGCCGAAATCTACCGAAAAGCAGTGTATTGCACAAAAGTCAAAGCTATCCTATTCTAGCATAACAAATCGTCATATAACCCAATGTAACCTAACACAATCTAACGTGCAGCGACAACTATTGCTGGCCACGCCAGGGCCAAGCAGAAAACAGTAGAGCACTGTAGAGCGCAGAAGTCCGCCGAATAATAGTTTACAGAAAGAAAGTCAGAACTATCCTGACAGAACCTAACCAATCGTAACTTAACCAAACGTAACCTAACTGAATCTAACGAGCCGCGACCAGTATTGCTGGCCACCCCAGATCCGCGCAGTACATTGTGCAGGAGAGTAGAGCGCAGAAATTCATAGTTTCGCAGTTCATAGCACAAAATTAAAAGCTACACTACCTTAACGTAGCCAAACGTAGCATAACCGAACGTAACTGAGCTCAAACCAACGTGCCGAGGACTCTATTGTTGGCCTCCCCAGAGCAAGGCAGAAAATATTAGAGCACAGTAGTTCCCCGAAATCCATCGAAAAGCAGTGCATTGCACGAAAGCCAAAGCTACCCTATCTTATCCCTACAAATCGTAACACAACCAAAGGTAACATCACTCAATCCAATGTGCCGCGACCACCATTGTCGGCCTCCCCAGAGACCAGCAGTACATACTAGAGCACAGTAGAGCGCAGAGATCCACCGTATAGCAGTGTACAGCACAAAAGTCGAAGCTATCCCGTCCTAACCTAACCAAACGTAACCTAACTTATCCTGGCGTTTCGAGACCTCTACTGCTGCCTCCTCAGAGCCAAACATATCATCTGGCAGGAGAGTAGAGCGCACTAATCCATAGAATAGCAGCATATAGCAGAAAAATCGAAGCCATCCAGACCTAACCCAATCAAATGTAACCCATTCAATGGAAGCCTAGCTAAACGTACCGAACCGCGGTCACTATTGCTGCACTCACCAAGGGCCAAGCAGAGTATAGTGGCGGTCTGTAGAGAGCAGAAGTGCACCGAAAACCTGTGTAAACCACAAAAGTCAAGACTACCCAAGCAGAACCCTAGAAAACATAACGTAACCGAACGTTGCCTAAATCAACCTAACGTGCCTACACCACTATTGCTGACATCCCCAGAGCCAAGCAGGATATACCAATGCAGGGTATAGTGCTGAAATCTGCGGCGCTGATGTGTAAAGCGGAAAAGTAAAAGATATCCTGTCATAACCTGACAAAGGCAAACCTTATCAAACACAACCATGCCCAACCTGCTGTGACTTGTCAACTATTTCTGGACTCCTCATCGCCAAGTAGGGCATATTAGGTGACAGTAGTGCGCAGAGTTCCATATAATGACAGTGTATGGAACGAAAGTCATACATATCTTAACCTAATCCAAACAAACAGAACCTAACCAAGCGTAACTTATCACAACCTAACGCGCCGCCGCCACTGTTTCTGGAATTCCCAGAGCATGGCAGGTAGCATCAGATAACAGTAGAGCGCAGCAATCCACCGAACAGCAGTGTACAGCACAAAATTCAAAGCTATCCTTGCTTAACATAATAAAGCAGAATACTGACAAACGTGACCCAACACAGCCTATCGTGCAACGACCACTACTGCTGGCCTCCCCAGAGTCGAGGAGAGCATAGTAGAGTACAGCAGTGCGCAGAAAGCCACCAAATAGCAATTTATGGCACAAAAGTCAAAGACATCCTATCTTATCTAGGCCTAACCTAACTTAACTAAACATAGAATAGCCATACCTAACGTGCCGCGGCGACTGTTGTTCGCTTCGTAAAGACCAGCGGTACATTATAGAGCAGAGCAGAGGACACAGGTCCATAGCATATTAGTGTTGAGCACTTAAGTCGGAGCTATCCTAACCAAACCCAACACAACCTATCCTAACCTAACGTAATCTAACTTTGCCTCAACGTGCCGCGACCAGTATTGCTGGTTTCCCAAGAGATAAGCAGAATATGGTAGAGCACAGCAGAGCACACAGGTCCATAGGATATCAGTGTTGAGCACATAAGTGAATGCTATCCAAACCTAACCCAATCCATCGTGACCAAACCAAGCGCAATCTAACCCTGCCTAACGTGCCACGACCACAATTGCCCGCTATCCCAGAGGCGAGCGCTTGCCAGTAGAGGAACGCAGAGCTCAGATATCGAGCGAAAACCAGTGCATAGCACAAGAGTCAAAGCCATCCCGACCAAACGTAGCCTAACCTAACCTATCCGAACGTAACATGACTCAACATTTCGTGCCACTCCCGCTGCTGCTGGCCTCCCGATAGACAAGTAGACGCTAGTAGAGCAATGCAGTGTACAGATATCGACCGAATTGCAGTGTATAGCACAAAAGCCGAAGCTATCCACACCAAACCTTTCCCAACCGAGCCAAGCCAAGCGTAACATATCTCATCCAAAAGTCAAAGCCATCGTCACCGAACGTAGCCTTACATTACCTAGCCAAACGTAACGTTACTCAATCAGACGTGCCACGAACGCTATTGCTGGCCCCCCCAGAGAAAAGCTGTTGCTAGTAGGGAAATGCAGTGCACAAAAATCGACCGAATAGCATTTTACAGCACAAAAGTCAAAGCTACCCAAACCAAATCTTGCCTAACCTAGCCAAAACAAATGTGGAATAACTAAACCTAACTCTCCGAGACCTCTATTGCAGGCCTTCCCAGAGCCAAGCCCAACATATCAGAACACAGTAGAGCGCAGAATCCCATCGAATATACGTGTATAACGCAAAGGTCAAAGTCACCCTGACCAAACGTAACCTAACCTGACCCAACCGAAGGTAACCTATCTCAGCCTATCGTTCCGCGAGCACTATTTCTGGCCTCCACGGGGTCTAGGAGATTGGAGTAGAGCGCAGTGGGTGGCTGGGATCCACCGAATAACTGTGTATAGATCGGAAGTCAAAGGTAACCAAACCAAACATAGCCTAACCGAACCTAACCAAACGTAAACTACCTCAACCTAACGTGCCATGAACCATATTGCCCTCATCCCGAGAGTGGAGCAGAGTATAGTAGAGCAAAGTAGGGCGCTGAAATCCACCGAAGGGCAGCGTGTAGCTGAAAGGTCTAAACTATCCTATCCTAACCTAACCAAACGTAACATAAACAAACGTAGCATATCTCAGCCCAACCTTCCGAGACCACTGTTGCTGCACTCCCCAGAGCCAAGCAGAACGTATTCGTGAAGAGTAGGGCTCAGAAATCTATAGAAACGCAGTGCACAGCAGGAAGATCAAATACATCCAAACCTAACCCAAACTTACATAACGTAACCAATCGTAGCCTAACGATAGGTAGCGAGACCACAATTTCTGGCATCCCCATAGCCAAGCGGAGCATATTAGAGCGCAGTAGAGCGCAGGATTGCCCCGAATAGCAGTGTAGAGCACAAAATTCAAAGCTATCCCAACCAAACATAGCCAAACCTAGCCTAACGTAGCGTAACGTACTTCAACGAAAATTTCCGGAACCAATGTCCGTGGCACCCGAGACACAAGCAGATTGCGATAGAGCACAGTGGATCGCAGGGGTCTACGGAATAGCCGCGTGCCGCATATTAGAGCAGAGTAGAGCGCAGAAATCCTCGGAATAGCAGTGAAGAGCACAAAAGTCAAAGCTATCCAAAACTAAGCCAAACAAACATAACATAAGCAAACGAATCATAACTAAACATAACGTGCAGCGACCAATATTGCTGGACTCACCAGGGCCGAGCAGAATGATGTAGAGCATGGTGGAGCGCAGAGATATGTCGAATAACAGTGTCCACCGGGAAAGTCAATGATATCTTTGACGAACGTTACTCAACTGAACAAAAAAAACCGTAACCGAACCATACCTAGCGAGCTGAGACCAGCATTGCTGGCCTCGCCAGAGCCAAACAGAAAATATTAGAGCACAGTAGAGCGCAGAAGTCCACCGCATTGAGGCGTATAGCACAAAAGTCGAAGATATATAAAGAAGCCTATCTCATAACAAGTTGCCGAGACCACAACTCCTGGCATCCCCACATACAAGCAGAACAACCTAGCGCACAGTAGAGCGCAGCAATGCTACTAATAGCATCGTGTGTCAAAGAAGTCAAATATATCCTATCCTAACATGAGGTAGGTAGGCCAGCAGTATTGGCCGCGGCACGATAGGCTTAGTTAGGTTACGTTCGGCTGTGCTACGATTCATTAGGCTTGGGCAGAGTAGCTTTGACTTTAGCGCTATGCACTACTATCCTGTGGACTTCTGCGCTGTAATCTGATCTAGTGTATTCTGGTTGGCTGTGTGCAAGGCTCAATAGTGGTCCCAGCACGTTAAGATAACTTAAGTTGCGTATGGTTACGTTACCTTAGTTGAGGTTGGGATGGGATATCTTTCACTCTTGCGCTATACACTGATTTGCGGTGTATTTCTTTGATCTACTGTGCTCTGATATGCTCTGCTTTGCTCTGTGGATTGGAGAAATGGTGGCGGAGGCACGTTGGTTTGAGTTTCGTTACGTTCGATTGGGTTATGACAGTGTGCGTTAGGTTTGGATAACATTGACTCTTCTGCTATTTACTGAGATTTTATGGACTTCTACGCTCCACTATACTATAGTATGTACTGTGTGGCTATGTTGAGGGCAGCAATAGTGAACTCGGCTAGTAAGGTTCAGATAGTCTAAGTGTGGTTAAGCTAGAATTGGTCAGGTAGGATTAGAATATCTCCGACTTCTGTGCTACACAGCGCTATTTTGCGGCTTTCTGCGCTCTACTGTGCACTAGCATATTCTGCTTGTCTATGTGGAGGCCGGCAATATTGTTCTCGGCACGATAGTTTATGTTATGTTACGTATCTTTATATTACACCGGGATAGGTTAGGATTTGGAGGAGTTGTCTTGTGTGCTATACACTGCTATTCGGTGGACTCGTGCATCCTATGTAGCTCTACTATACACTGCTCGACTCACGGGAGGCCAGCTATAATGGTCATGGCACAATAGGTTTGGTTATGTTACGAGTGGTTATGATAGTTTATGTTACGTTTCGTTAGGATGATTTTGTCTTTTGTGTTATACACAGTTATTAGGTGGATTTCTGCGCCCTAATGTGACATAGGATGTTCTGCATGGCGCTGGGGATGCCAGCAGTAGTAGCTTCGGCATGATACCGTGAGATAGGCTACGTTTGTTTATGTTACGTTTGGTCAGGTTAGGAGAGGATAGCTTTGACTCTTGCGTTATACACTGCTATTCCTTGGATTCCTGCGCCCTACGTTGGTATTCTATACGCTGTTCGTCTCTGGGCATGCCAGCAATGGCGGTCGTGGCACGATCGTTTGTGTTAGGTTACGTTTGGTTAGGCATGATTAGACTAAGTTTGGATAGGATAGCTTTGGCTTTAGTGCCATACACGGTTATTCCGTGGATTCCTGCCCCCTAATGTGCTCTAATCTAACGTGTTCGGCCCTGTGGAGGCAAGGAATAGATGGCGGGGCACGTTATGTTTAGTCTGCTGTCAGGTTAGGATATGCTAACTTGGGTTAGGTTTGCGTATCACTTACTTCTCTGCCTTACAGTGTGATTCAACGGATTTCAGCGCTCTATTCCCGTTTAATATGTTCTGCGCGGCTCTAGGGAGGGGGGGGGGCGTATCGACAGTTGTCTCTTCACGTTAGGCTGAGTTAGGTTGCGTATGCTTGTGTCACGTTCGGTCAGGTTAGGATAGGATAGCTTAGACATTTGTGCTGAACACAGCTCTTCGGTAGACTTCTGCGCTCTACATTCCTCTAGCATACTCTGCTAGAGTCTCGGGAGGCCAGCGATTGAGGCAGCGGCACGTCAGCTTGGGTTACTATATGTTTGGGTAGGTTAGGCTACATTGCGTTATGTTGGGATAGTTTCGACTTTAGTGCTACACACCGCTATTCTATAGACTTCAGTGCTCTACTGTGAACTACAACTATCTGCTTGTGCACGTGGACGCCAGGAATTGCGGTCGCGGTATGTCAAGTTGGGAAATGTTACGCTTGGCTGGGATAGGCTTGGTTAGGCTTGGTTGGGATAGGTTTGACTTTTGTGCTGTGCACTGCTGTTCAGTCGGTTTCAGCGTCCTACATTGCTCTGCTATACTCTGCTCGGCTGTCGTGAGGTCAGCAGTGGTTGTCGTGGCACCCCAGGTTGAGCTGCGTTACATTTGGTTGTGTCACGTTTTGTAGGTTGGGGCAGGACGGCTTTGTCTCCTATGCTATACACTGCTATTCGCTGGATCCCTGCGCTCTTCATTGCTATACCATACTCTGCTCGGCTCCAGGGTTGCCAACAAAAATGTTCGGGACACGACAGCTTCTGTTAGAATACGCTTGGATGGGTCATGTTACGTTGCGCTAGGTTACGAAAGCTTCGACTTTTGTGCCACACCTCTATTCTATGAACTTCTGCGCTCTATTGTGCGCCACCGCGGTCGGCTTGTGTGTGGGTACGCCAGGAGCTGTGGTCGCGGAAAGTTCTGTAGACCAATGCTACGTTTGGTTAGACTAGGTTGGGTTTGGTTTGTTTAGGATAGCTTTCTCCTTTGCGATATACACTGCTATTCTGTCGATTTCAGAGCCCTAAGTTGCTCTGCTATAATCTGCTTGTCTCCCGTGATGCCAGCAATTTTGGTCGTGGCACACCTAGTTGGGTTTCATTGCGTTTGGTAGTATTACGTCTGGACAGGTTAGGTAGAGTGTGGCTTTGACTTATGTGGTTTACGCTGTTATTCGGTAGAACTTTGCGCTCTACTGTGCTGTACCCTGCTCTGCTCGAATCTGGGGAGGCAAGCAGCAGAGGCCGCGGCAGGTTACTTTAAGTTATGTCACGCTTGGCCGTGTTACGGTTCGTTAGGTTAGGAAAGGACGGCTACAACTCTTGTGCTATACACTGCTATTCAGTGGACCTATGCTCCCTAGTGTGCGCTATCACAATCTGCTTGTCTCTGTGGACGCCAGGCATCGTTCACTCGGCACCTTGGGTTGACTTATGATGCGTTAGGTTATGTTAGGTTTGGTTAGGCTTTGTTATGGTAGCTTTGACTCCTGTGCTGTAGACTGCCATCGGGACGATTTCAGCGTTCTAAATTACTCAGCTGTGCTCTCCTTAGCTCTCACGAGGCCAGCAATAGCCGACGTGGCACATCAGGTTTCGTTACGTTACGACCGCGTATGCTACGTTCTTCATGGTTAGTTAAGTATAGATTCGACTCTTGAACTACAGACTGCTATTCGGCGGATTTCTGCGCCCTTCGCATTCCTAATATACTCTGCTTTGCGCTGGGGAGGCAGAAATAGTGGCCTCGGCGCGTTAGGATGGGATATGCTGCGATCGGATAGGTTACGTTTGGTTAGGTTAAGATAGGATTGCTTTGAGTTTTTAGATACAGACTGCTATTCGGTGGATTACTGTGCTCTACTGTGCTCTAGTATGATTTTCTTGAAGCTGGGAGGCCGGCAATTGTGCTCTCGGCACGTTAGGGAGTGTTATGTTACGTTTGGTTGGGACAGGTTAGGTTACGTTTGGTTAGGGTCGCTTCGACTTTTGCGTTATACAGTGCTATTCGGAAGCATTCTGCACTCCACTGTGCTCTTGTATGTTCTACTTGGCTATGGGGAGGCTAGCAACAGTCGTCTTGGCACGTAAGGCTAAGATGTATAACGTGTGGTTATATTACGTTTGGTTAGGTCAGGATAGGGTAGCTTCGATCTTCATGCTGTACACTGCGTTTCTACGGACTTCTGCGATCTACACCCTTTCAATATGCTGTGCTTTGCTCCGAGGAGGGCAACAATAGGTGTCTCGGCACGTTAAGAAGGCTTACGTTACATTAGGTTACGCTTCGCTTGGCTATGTTAGGATAGGATAGATATGACCTTTGTGCTATGCACCGCTGTACTATGAATCTCTGCGCTCTACTGTGCTGTATTTTCTATTTGCCTCTAGGGAGTCCAGCAATAGTCATCTCGGCACGTTAGGCTGAGTTAGGTTACGTTTGGTTCGGTTAGGGTATGCTAGGTTTTGTAAAGGTAGCTTCGACCTTCGCGAATTACACTGCTATTTGGGGGATTACAACGACCCACAGTTCTCTAATATGCTCTGCTTGGCCCTGCGGAGTCCAGCGATAGTTGTCTCAGCACGTTCGTTTGTGTTATGTTACGTTCGGTTATGCGACGATTGGTTAAGTTATGATAGGATATATTTGACTTTCGAGCTGCACACTGCTATTCGATTGATTTCTGCATTCCACTGTACACTAATATGACCAGCTTGGCTTAGGTGATGCCAGAAATAGTGGTCTCGACACGCTGGGATGTGTTGTGTTACGTTTGGTTACGCTGCGTTTGGATATGTTAGGAGAGGATAGTGTTGACTTTTTTGCTATACACCGCTTTTCGGTGGAATACTACGCTGTCCTGTGCGCTGGCACGTTCCGCTTGTCTCTGGGGAGGCCAGCAATAGCGGTCTCGGCACATCAGGTGGAATTGGGTTTGCTCTGGGGTGGCCAAATGTAGCGTTCCAGGCACGTTGGCTTTAGTTCGGTTGCGTTCGGCTATATTAAGTTTGGTTAGGTTAGGATATGTTAGCTTTGACTCTTGTGCTATACACTGCTAATCTATGGACTCCTGCGCTGTACCCACCTTTAATATGCTCTGCTTTGCTGTGTGGCGGGCAGCCATATACGTCTCGTCACGTTTGGTGTGGATAGGTTACCTTTGGTTACGTTACGTTTGGTTAGGATAGGAAAGGGTATCTTTGACTTTTGCGCCATTAACGGCTATTCGGTGGATTTCCGCGCTCTGCCGTGCTCTAATATTCTTCAACTGTCTCTGGGGACGCCAGCAATAGTTGTCGCTAGACGTCAGGGTTAGTTAGGTTACGTCTGCTTATGTTAAGATTGGTCAGGCAACGATACCGCAGCTTTATCCTTTGTGCTATACAATGCTATTCGGTGGACTTCTGCGATCTATTGTGCTCTATTGTGTTCTGATTGGCGCTGGGGGGCCAGGAATGGCGCTCTCGGCACGTTAGGTTGGGATACCCTATTTACGGTTAGGTTTCATTTCCTTAGCTAAAGATATGTTAGCTTTGACTTTTGTGCTGTAGACTGCTATTCGGTGGATTTCTGCGCTCTACAATACTCTACTATGCTCTGCTCGATACTCGCGAGGCCAGCAATAGTGGCCGTCGCACGATAATTTGTGTTGTGTTACGTTTGGTTAGATTTGGTTAGGCAAAGTTTGGACAGGATCGCTTTGGCTTTAGTGCCATACACTGTTTTTCGGTGGATACCGGCCCTCTGCCGTGCTCTACTCTAATCTGCTGGACCCTGAGTAGGCCAGGAGTAGCCTCCCGGGACGTTATGTTGAGCTTGCTATGTCAGGTTGTGATATGTCAGTTTGGGTTAGGTTTGGGTGTCATATACTTTTCTGCTGTACACTGAGATTCTATGGATTTCTGCACTCTAGTCTCCACTAATATGCCCTGTTTGGCTCTGTGGAGGCCAGCAATAGTGGTGGCGACGCGTTGGATAGAGTATGGTTTCGTTTGGTAGATTTACGACTGGTCAGGCTGGGACAGGATAGCTACGACTCAAGAGCTATACATTGTCATTCGATGGATCCCTACGCTCTACATTTCTCTACTACACTCTGCTCGCATCTGAGGAAGCCAGCAATAGTGGTCGCGTGGAGTTAGTTTCAGTCAGTCTACGTATTAATAGGCCTTCTTGGGCTAGGTTACCACAAGAGATCTCTGACTCCTGCGCGATACACTGCAGTTTGGTGACTTTCTCTGGTCTACTGTGCTCTAGTACATTCCGCTTCTCTCTGGGGAAGCCAGCTATAGTGGTCTCGGCCCGTTATGTTGTGTTAGGTTGTGTTTGGTTATATCAGGTTTGCATAGGTTAGGATAGGATAAAGTTGGCTCTTGTGCTACACACAGCTATTCGGCGTATTTCTACCCTTTGCATTGCTCTGCTATACCGGCTCTACTCTGGGGTGCGCAGTAATAGTGTTCTCGGCACGTTAGGTTTTGTTAGGCTACGTTTGCTTCGGTTATGTTTGGAAAGCCTAGGATAGGATAGCATTGACTCTTGTGCTCTACACTGCTGTCCGGTGGATTTCTGCGTTCGGCATTGCTATACCACACACAGGTCGACTCTCGGGATGCCAGCAAAATGTTGGCGGCACGACAGCTGGATTTAGAATATGTTTGGTTGGGTTACGTTACGTTGCGTTAGGTTATGATAGCTCCGACTCTTGTACTACGCACCGCTATTCCATGGACTTCTGCGCTCTACTGTACGCTACCACACTCTGCATGTTTCCGTGGACGCAAGGAATTGTGGTCGCGGTAGGTTAGGTTGAGTTAAGTTACGTTTGGTTAGGTTTGGTTAGCCTAAGTTTGGATAGGATCGCTTTGTCTTTAGTGCCGTTCCCTATCATTCGGTGGATTCCTGCCCTCTATTGTGCTCTACTCTAATCTGTTGGACCCTGTGGAGGACAGGAGTAGTCGGCGCGGCACGTCATGTTTAGTTTTCTGTCAGATTAGGATGTTCAAATTTGGGTTAGGTTTGCGTACCATCTACTTTTCTGCTGTACAATGCGATTCTACGGATATCTGTGATCTACTCTCCTCTAGTATGATCTGCTCCACTCTGGGGAGGCCAGCAATAGTGTTGGCGGCGCGTTAGTTAGAGTTCGGTTTCGTTTGGTAGTATTACGATTAGTTAGGCTATGACAGGTTAGCTATGACGTTTGAGCTATAGACTGGTATTCCTTGGATTTCTGCGCACCTTATTGCACTGTCATAATCTGCTCGACTCTGGGGAAGCCCGCAATAGCGGTCGTGGCACGATAGGTTGAGTTAAGTTACGTTTGGTTATGTTATGTTAGTATTCGGATGGATCGGATTCCCTTCACTTTTGTGATACACACTGCTATTCCGAGGATTTCTGCGCTTTACTGTGCCCTAATATGTTCTGCTCGGCTCTGCGGAGGCCAGCAATACTGGTCTCGGTGCGATAGGTTGAGCTACGCTACGTTTGATTGGGTTATGTTGGTTTCGGTTAAGTTTGGGTAACATTGACTTTCGTGCTATACACTGCTATGGGGTCGACTTCTGCGGTATACTATGCTCTAAAATATTCTGCTTCTCTCTGGGAATTCCATAAACAATGGCCGCGGGGCGTTAAGCTGTTAAGCTTCGCTTGGCCAGGTTAGGTTTCCTTGGGCTATGTAAGGATATGATTGCCTCTCGTGCGGCACACTGCCATTCTATGGACCTCTGCCATCTACTCACCCCTAACATGCCCTGTTCGGCGATAGGGGGTAAAGCAATAGCTGGCTAGGCATGTTAGGATGGGATTGGTTACGTTTGGTTTGGTTAGGTTAGTTCAGGTTAGGTTAGGGAACCTTCTACTCCTCTGCTTTAGATTAGAATGCATTGGATTTCTGCTCTCTATTGCGCCTTAGCATATTCTGCTTGATTCTGGGGAGGTCTTAGGTTTGGGCAGGTTATCCTTGACTTTTGTGCTACACACTGCTCTTCGGTGGATTTCTACGCTCTACATTGCTCTTCAATGCCCTGCTCGACTCTGGGGTGGCCAGTAATAGTCATCACGCCACGTTAGTGTATGTTATGCTACGTTTCATTTGGCTTGTGTTTGTCTGTGTTAAGTTAGGATAGCTGCGTCTTTCGTGGTATACACCGTTTTTCTGTTGACTTCTGCGCTCTTCTGCTCTCTATTGTATCCTGCTCGGCCATGGGGCACCCAGCAATAGCGGTCGTTGCTCGTGATGTATAGTTAGACTTCGTTTGGTTGTTCTCTACTAGTTTGGGTTAGGTTTGGATATATTTGACTTTTGTGCTTTACACTGCAATGTGGCGGACTTCTGCACTCTACTGTGCACTAGTACATTCTGCTCGGCTCTGGAGAAGCCAGTGATTGTGGTCTGGGTACGTTACTCTAAATTATGTTACGTTTAGTTGTATTACGTTTGGATATGGTAGGATAGGGTAGCTCTGACTATTGTGCTATACACTGCTATTCGTTGGATTCCTGCCGTCCACTGTGCACTAATCGAATCTGCTAGAGCCTGGGGAGGCCGGCAATGGTAGTCATGGCATGTTTGGTTGAGCTAGATTACGCTTGGTTAGGTTAGATTAGGTTAAGTTTCGGTGGTGTAGCTTTGACTTTCGTGTCATACACAGCTATTCGGTGGGTTCCTGCCTTCTACTGTGCTCTACTGTCATCTGCTAGGCCCTGGGAAGGCCGAAAATAGTGGTGGCGGTACGTTATATCGAGTCTGGCTAGGTTAGGTTATGTTGTGTTTGTCATGGTTGGGAATCGATGTCTTTGACTTTTCTGCTGTAAACAGCGGTTCTATGGATTTCTGCCCCCGCTCTCCTCTAATATGTTCTGCTTGCCTCTAGAGAGGCTAGCATTACTGGCGGCGGCACGTTTGGCTGAGTTTGGTTACGTTGGGTAGTGCTACGGTTGTCTGTGTTAGGATATATTACCTTTGACTTTCGTGCTATAGACCGTTATTCGGTGGATTCCTGCCTTCTACTGTGCTTTACTCTAATCTGCTTGACACCGCGGCGGCCAGCAGTAGTGTTCGCGGCACGTTAGGTTGAACTACATTATGTTCGGGTATGTTATGATGCGTAGAGTTAGATTAGGATATCTCTGACTTTTGTGCTACACACAGTTATTCTGTGAAATTCTGCGCTGCACTCTGCTCTATCACGCACGGTTTGTGTCTGCGGACACCAGTAATAGTGCCCTCGGCTCTTTAGGCGGAGATATGATACGATTCTTTGGGCGAGGATTGGACACGTTTGGTCACCATGGCTTCGACTTTTGCTCTATACACTGCTATTCGGTCGAGTTCAGTGTCCCACGTTGCTCAGATATACTCTGCTTCTCTCTTGTGAGGCCAGCAATAGCGGGTGTTGCACCCCTGGTAGGGTTACGTTACGTTTGGTTATGTTACGTTTGGTCAGCCTAGGAGAGGATAGCTCTGACTTTTGTACTATACTACTGATGTTCGGTGGATTTCTGCGCTCTACTGCGCACTAATATGCCCTACTTGTCTCTGGGCAGGCCAGAAACTCTGGTCGCGTCACGTTACTTTCGGTTATGTTACGTTTGGGTATGTCACAAAATGTTATGTTAGGAAAGTGTAACCTTTACTTTTGTGCAATACACTGCTGTTCGGTGGGTACCTGCGCTCTCCGTAGCTCTACTATGCTCTGCTCGACTCCAGGGAGCCCAGCCATAGAGGTCGTGGCACGATTGATTGGGTTAGGTTACGTATGGTATGGTTAGGTTCGGTTCCGGTTAGGATAGAATTGTTTTGACGTTTGTGCTATACACTTCTACTCAGTGGATTTCTGGGCTCCACTGTGCTCTAATATTCGCTGCTTGTCTCTGGGGAGGACAGCAATAGTGGTCTCGGCTCAATGGGTTGAGGTATGTTACGCTTGGTTATGTGAAAGTTGGTTATGTTAGGATAGGGTATTTCTGACTTTTGCGCTATACACTGCAATTCGTTGGATTTCTACGGTCCGCTATGTGCTAATATATTCTGCTTGGTTCTAGGGACGCCCGCAATGGTGGTCTCGGCACGTTAGGTTGAGTTACGACACATTCGGTTGTGCCAGGTTCTGATATGTTCCGTTAGGATATCTTCGACTTTCGTACCGTACACCGTTATTCGAATGATTCCTGCGCTCCACTGTGCTCCGCTCTATTCTGCCTGGTCATGGCGAGGACCCGAGTAGCGTTCGAGGCATGTTATTTTCAGTAGGCTGCGTTTGATTCCGTTACATTCGTCTGAGCTAGGTTCGTATAGCTTTGACTTTTGTGCTACACACTGCGGTTCTATGGATTTCTGCGCCCTACTCTTCTCTAATATGTGCTGCTTGTCTCTGTGGGGGGCAGCAATAGAAGTCTCGCCTTGCATGGTTGAGAAAAGTAACGTTTGATTACATTACGTGTGGCTATGTTAGGATGGCGTAGCATGGTCTTTTTCGCTCTACACTGCTATTCGGTTAACTTTGGCGCACTACTGTGCTCTATCACCTTCTGTTTGGCTTTGGGGGGCCAGCAATATATGTCTCCGCACATTAAGTTGGTTCATGTTACGTCTTGATGGGGCAAGTTGGGCCAAGTTCGGTGAGGATAATATTGACTTTCGTGCTATACACAGCTCTGAGAAGGATTTCTGTGTTCTACCTTGCTTTACTATATTCTGCTTGGCCCTGGTGATGCCGGCAACAGTGGTTTCGTCACGATGGATTGACACAAGTTACGTTTGGTTATGTTATGTTAGGTTTAGTTCGGTTGGGATAAGCCTAACTTTCGTGCCATAGACTGCTATTCGGTGAATCTCTGCGCTCTACTTTGCTTTACTATATTCTGCTTGGCCCTGGGAATTCCAGTAACAGTGGTCTCTGCAGCCTGGTCTGAGGTATGTAATGTTCGGTTAAGTTGGGTTAGGTATACTTCGGTTTGGATAGCTGCGTCCTTTGCTCCATACACTATTATTCGGTGGATGTCTATGCTCTACCTTGCCCTACTATATTCCGCTTGGCCCTGGTTATGCGAACAGCAGTGGTCTCTCACGTTGGATTGAGTAATGTTATGTAAAACAATAGCGATCACTATTGCTGGCGTCTCCAGGGACAAGCGGCGTATAATAGGGCAGAGTGTAGAACAGATGTCCATAAAATATCATTGTTGGTAGCAAAAGTCAAAGCTCTCCTAACCTAACCCAACCTAACCTGACATAATCGCACGTAATCTAACTAAACCTAACGTGCCGCGAACATTGTTACTGGCTTTCCTTGAGCCAAGCTGAACATATTAGTCCAAAGTAGAGGGCAGCAATCCGCCGTGTGGAGGTGTGTAGCACAAAAGACAATGATTCCCTCTTCTAACCTAACCAATCGCAACATAACTACGAATAACCCATAAGAACCGAACGTGTAGCGACCACCATTGCCGGCCTCCTCAGAGTCAAACAGAGTATAATAGAGCAGTGTATGGCGCAGAAATCCACCGAATAGCAGTCTGTGTAAGGAAAGCCAAAGTTATCCGTACTTAACTCAAACACACGTAACCTAACCAAACGTAGCCTAACTAAAACTAACGTGCCGAGGCCGCTATTGCTGACCTAGCCAGAGCCAAGCAGAGCATATTTGAGCACAGCAGAGCGCAAAAATCCAACGAATAGCAGTGTATAGCGCAAAGGTCAGAGCCATCATAGCCAAACGTAGACAGACCAAGCATAACCAACGCAACCTAGCCCAACCTATCGTGTAACGACCACTATTTCTTGCCACCACAGAGTCGAACAGCGTACAGTAGAGCAGTGCAAAGCGCAGAAATCCACCGAATGGCAGTGTATGGCACAAAAGTCAAAGTTACCCAATCCTTTGCTTGCAAAACGTGACAACCAAACGCTACCAGATTCAACCTAAAGTTCCTAGGTCACTACTGCTGGCCTCCCCATCGCCAAGCAGAACATGCTAGCGGAGAGCTGTGCGAAGGAGCCTATGTAATGGCCGTATATAGCAGATAGTAGAAACTATCTTAACGTGACACATATTAACCTAACCCAACCATACGAAACCTAACTCGAACTATCATGCCGTGACCACTACTGCCGGGCACCCCAGAGACAAGCAGAACATATAAGGACACAGTAGAGCGTAGAAATGTACCCAACAGCAGTTTACAGCACAAACGTCAGAGCTACTCTAGACAAACCTAACCAAACGTCACATAACCAAACGTAACCTGGCACAGCCTAACGTGCGTCGACAACACTTGCTGTCTTCCACAGAGCTAACCAGAATATACTAGAGCACAGTAGAGCGCAGAAGTCCGCCGCACTGCTGTGTGAAGCACAAAAGTCTTAGCTGTATCCTTCTAACCGAATCAATCGTAAAGTAACCAAACGTAACATAACTCGACCTGACGAGACTCGACCGCTATTGCTGGCCTGCCCGGAGACAATCAGCACACATCAGATGTGTGTAGTGAGCAGAAATCCATATGATCGCAGTGTATAGCAGAATAGTCAAGGCTATACAAAAATAGCCAAAGCAATTGTAGACTAACCAAACGAAGCATATATCAATATAACAAGCCACGAACACTATTTGTGGACGCGACAGGGCCAAGAAAAGTACGGTAGAGCAGAGTCGAGCGCTGAATTCGGCAGAAAAACAGTTTACGCCACGAAAGTGAAAGCTACCCTATCCTAACACAAACAAGTTTCGCCTAACCAAACGGACCCTAACTCAACCTTTCGTGCCACGACCAGTATAGCTGACTTCCCCAGAGTCGAGCAAAGTGTAGTAGAGCAACGTAGAGCGCATGGAGCCACTAAATAGCAGCGAATAGCATAAGAGTAAAATATATCATAACCTAACCTGTTCAAACATAACCAAATCAAACGTGGAGTAACAAAACCTATCGTGCTGGGACCACTACCTCTGGCCTCCCCAGTGCCAGGCATAACATACTAGAGCATAGTACGGCGCAGAAGCCCACCGCATTACAGTGTACAGGAGAGAAGCCAAAGGTATCCCAACCTAATGCAATCAAACCGAACCTTACCAAACGTGGCTTAACTAACCATTACGCGCCGCGGCCAATACTTCTGACCACGCGAGAGCAAAGAAGAGGGTATTAGATCACAGTGGTGAGCAGAAAGCCACCGAATAGTAGCTTGTAGCACAAAAGTCAAAGCCACACTGGCCTAACCTAACCAAACATAGCATGACCAAACGTGACATAACTAAACCAAACGCGCATAGACCACTATTGCTGACCTCCGAACGCAAATCAGAATATACCGGAGCACAGTAGAGGGCATAAATCCGCCGCATTGCAGTGTAAAGGACAAAAGTAAAATATATCCTCACCCAACCTGACCTAACCTAGCCCAATCAAACGTAACCAATCCCAACCTTCCGCGCATAGCCCACAATTGTTGACCTCCCCATCGGCAAGCATGCCATAATAGAAGAGAGTAGAGAGCAGAGGTCCATGTAGTGGCAGAGTATAGCACGGAAGTCAAAGATATCCTAACCTAAACCCAAAAAACATGACATTCCCAAACGTAACCTCCAGAAACCCAACGCAACGCGGCCACCATTTCAAGCATTCCCGGATCAAAGCAGGTAATACTAGATCGGAGCAGATCGCAGAAATCCACCGAATAGCAGTGTATAGCACAAAAGACGAAGCAATCCGATCGTAACCTAACCAAACGTAACCTAACCGAACTTAGCATAACTCAACCTAACGAGCCGGGACCACACATGCTTGCCTACCCAGTGCCAAGCAGAATTTACTAGAGCACAGTAGAGCGCAGTAATCCACCGCATTAGAGTGTGTAGCACATAGGTCAAAGATATCCAATCCTCACATGTCCTAACCTTACATATCCGAACGTAGAATAAATAAATGTAACGAGCCGCTGCCACAATGCTGGCCTCCGCATCCCAGAGCAGAATATAGTAGAGCACAGTAAAGCGTAGAAGTCCACCGGAGGTAAGTGCATACCGCGAATGTCAAACCTGTTCGAACCTAACGCATGCTAACGTAACGCACTCGAACATAGCCTAACTAAACAAAACGAACAGAGACCATGATGACTGGCCTCCCCAGAGTCTAGCAGGTAATAGTCGTAGAGCTATGTGCATCCTATACATTCACCGTTTAGAAGTCAATAACACAAGTCAGCTCTTTCCCATCCTAACCTATCAAAACTTAATAAAAACAAACGTAACATGACTTAACTTAACGTGCGGAGACCAATATTGCCGGCCAGCCAAGAGACAAGCAGAATATACTAGAGCACAGTAGAGCGCAGAACGCAACCGAATTGAACTGTATAACACAAAAGTCAATACCGCCCTAGCCAAACGTAGCATAACCTGTCTAAACCAATCGTAACCTGACATAAACTTTCGTGCCACGAGCGCTATTGCTGGTCTGCCCAGAGTCGAGCAGTGCATAGTAGAGCAATAAAGAGTGCAGAAATCCACCGAATAGCAGTCTATAACACAAAATTCGCAGACATGCTCTCCTAACCTGACCAAACGTGACCTACCGAAAGGTAGAGTAGCTGAATCTAACGCGCCGAGACCACTACTACTTGCCTCCTCAGAGCTAGGAAGAACGCACTAGAGCACGGCAGAACGCAGTAATCCACCCTATTGCAGTGTGCATCACAAGACTCAAAGATATCCTGACCTAACCTTTCCTAGCCTAACCCAACCGAACGTAGCGCATGTAAACGTAACATGCTGAGAACACGATTGCAGGCCTCCCCAGAGCCAAGCGGAGTATATTAGAGCAATGTAGAGCGCAGACGTCTACCGAACAGCGGCGCATATCATAAAAGACGAAGCTATCCTATCCTAACCTAACCAAAGGTAAAATGACCAAACGTTATCTATCTCGACCTAACGTGCCGAGACCATTACTGCTGGCCTCCACAGAGCCAAGTAGGGCATACTAGGGCACAGTAAGGCGCAGAAGTCCACCGGAAAACAGATTCTTCCAGGAAAGGTTAATCAATCCGAACCTAATCCAAACTAATGTAGCCTAATCTAACGTCGCCTAACACAACTTATAGTGCCGAGAGCACTATTACCGGCCACGCGCGAGCAGAGCAGAGTATAGCAGAGCAATGTAAGGCGTAGAAATCCACCGAATAGCGGCGTATACCACAAAGGCCACAGCTATCCTGTCTTAGCCTATCAAATGGTAACATCACCAAACGTTGCGTAACAAAGGCTAACGTGTCACGACCACTACTGTTCGCCACCCCAGATTCGAGCAGAGTATAGTGGAGCACAGTAGAGCGCTGAAGTAGTCCGAATAATAGTGCAGGGCATAAATGGCGGACCTGTCATCTCCAGACCTAACCAAGCGTAACGTAACCAAACATAACATATCTACTCCTAACACTGCGAGACCACCATAGCTGGCCTCGAGAGAGACAAGCATAGTGTACTAGAGCACATTGGAGCGCAGAAATCCACTGCATTGCCGTTTATGACACTAAAGTCGGAGATACCCTAACATAACCTGCCCTATCCTAGTCCAACCAAACGTAGCCTAGCACAGCACAACGCGCAGAGACCACTATGTATGGACTACCAAGAACCATGCAGATCGTACTAGAGCAATATAGAGAGCAGAAATCCACCGAATAGCAGGGCACAGCACAAAAGACAAAGTTACACTCTCCTAACCTGACCAACTGCAGCATAACCAAGCGTATCGTATCTCAATCTAACGAGCCGCGACCACCATTCCTGGCCTACGCGGTGACAAGCAATTCATACTGGAGCAACTCAGAGCACAGAAACCAGCCAAATAGCAGTGTATAGCACAAAAGTTAAGGGTATCCTACCGAAACCTAACCAATCGTGACATAATCGAACGTAACATAACACAACCCCACTTACCGCGACCACACTTGCTAGCCTACCCGGGGAAAGCAGAATGTAGCGGGGCACAGTAGAGCGCAGAAATCCATCGAATAACTGTGTATAGTACGAAAGTCGAAGCTACCCTTGCCGAACGATGGCTAACATGACGTAACGTAACTGTATCTAACGTACCGGTGAAGACTATTCCTGTCCTCTCCGCAGTGAAGCAGAAAATATTGGAGCACAGTAGAGCGCAGAAATCCACCGAATAGCAGCGTATATAACAAAAGTGGAAGCTATCCTATCCTGACATAATCAAACTTAACGAAAAGAAACGTACCCTAATTTAACATATCGTGCTGCGAATACCATTGCTGGCCTACGCTGGCCCAAGCGGAATATAGTAGAGCAAAGTAGAGGGCAAAAATCCACCGAATGACTGTGTATAGCACAAAAGTCACTGCTACACAAACCTAATTAAACCTAACGTAACATGACGAAATGTAACATAACACAACCTAACGTGCCGAGACCACTATTCCTGGCCTCCACGGAGCCAGGCAGAAAGTATTAGAGCACAGTAGAGCGCAGAGCACCCCCGAATAGCAGCGCACAGCATAAAAGCGAAAGCTGTTCTTTCCTAACCAAACCAAACTTAAAGCAACCAAACGTTACATAAGCCAACCTAGCGTGGCGAGTCCACTATTGCTGTCCTCCTCGGAGTCAAGCAGACCATATTAGAGCAATGTAGAGCGCAGGAATCCGCCGCATTGCAGTGTATAGCACGAAAGTCGAAGATATCGTAAAATAACCTGCCCTAACCTAGCCTAACCAAACGAAGGTTTACCCAACATAGCGTGCCGCGACCACTATTTCTGGTCCACCCAGGGCCAAGCAGAATATAGTAGAGCACAGAAGGGCGCAGAAATGCACCGAGCAACAGCGAGCGAAAGTCGAAGCTACACTAACCTTACTAAGCCAAACGTAACATAACGAAACGTATCCTAATTCAACCTGACGTACCGAGAACAATATTGCTGCTCTCCCCAGAGCCAACCAGAAAATATTAGAACGCAGCAGAGCGCAGAAATCCAAGAATAGCAGTG
Organism: Eufriesea mexicana; assembly: GCF_001483705.2. Classification (NCBI taxonomy): domain Eukaryota; kingdom Metazoa; phylum Arthropoda; class Insecta; order Hymenoptera; family Apidae; genus Eufriesea; species Eufriesea mexicana. The sequence goes on along the minus strand of NW_016921709.1, from coordinate 123,080 downwards.
AATAGCACAAAAGTCAAAGATACCCTGTCCTAACGTAACTACACGTGACGAAACCGTACGTAACATAATTCAACCTAACGTGACGAGTCGTCTGTTGCTGCACTCCGCAGAGTCATGCAGACCATATTACACGAGAGTAGAGGGCAGAAATTCATAGAAGAGCAGTGTATAGCACAAAAGTCAAAGCTACCATATCCCAGCCTAACTAATCGTAACATAAACGAACGTAACCGATCTCAACCAAATCTGCCGAGGACAGTATGGCTGGCCTCCCCTTGTCAAAGCAGGATGAAGCAGGGCACAGTAGAGAACACGAATCCACCGAATAGCAGTGCATATCACAAGAGCCAAAGATATCCTATCCTAACCTAACCAAGTGCAACATTAACGAACGTGACCGTACTAAAATTAACGTGCCGCGAAAACAATTTCTGGCATCCGCAGAACCACGCAGAACAAGGTACGGCACAGTAGAGCGCAGAAATCCACCGAATAGCGGTGTATAGGACAAAAGTCAAAGCTGCCCTATCCTAGCATATCCAATCGTCAAATAAGCCAACGTAACATAGCTCAACCCAACGTGCAGCGACCATTATTGCTGGCCTCCACAGGGCCAACCAGGATATATTGAAGCACAGTGCTGCTCATATATCCAGCGAATAGCAGTGTATACTACGAAAGTCGAAGATATGCTACCCGAACGGCAGCAAAACCTAGTACAACGGAACGTAACATAACTAAACCTAACGTGCAGAGACCACTATTGCTGTCCTCCACACAGACAAGCAGAAAATATTAGAGAACAGTAGAGCGCAGAGATCCACTGTACAGCAGTGTATAGCACAATAGTCGGGGATATCCAATCCTCTCCTTTCCAACCTAAACTAACCAAACGTAGCATAACTCGACATAACGTGCCGAGACCACTAATGCTACCCACCTCAGAGCCAAACAGAACGTATGAGAGGAGAGTACAGGGCAGAAATCCATAGAACTGCTGCGTATAGCACAAAAGTCGTATCTACCGTACCCTAACCTGACCAAAGGTGACATAACTGAACATAACCTAGCGCTGCCTAACGTGCCGAGGACACTACGACTTTCCTCCACGGAGCCAAGCAGAATGGACTGGAGCACAGTAGAGCGCAGAAATCCTTCGAGTATAAGTGCATAGCGCAAAAGCCAAAACTATCATATCCTAACATATGCAATCGTCACACAACCAAGCGTAATATAACTCAAATCAACGTGCCGCGAACACTACTGCCGGCCTCCCCAGGGCCAAGGAGGATATAGTTGAACACAGTGAGGTGCAGATGTGCACTGTGTAGCGGCGTATGCTACGAAACACGAAGCTAATCTAACAGAACGTAGCAAAACCTAACCTAACGAAACGCAGAATAACTCAACATATAGTGCCGAGGCCACCATTGCTGACCTCTTCAGAGACTAGTAGAAAATACTAGAGCACAGTAGAGCACAGAAATACACCGAATAGCAGAGCGTAGCTTAGAAGACAAAGGTAACCTATCCTAACCTCAACAATCGTGGCATTATTCAACCCAACGTGCCTTCACCACTAGTGCTGTCCTCCCCAGGGCCAAGCTTTGCATAGTGGAGCGCAGTATATCTCAGACATCAACCCAATATCAGTGCATAGCACAGAAGCTAAAGCTACCCTATTCTAACCCAACCAAACGCAACAAAACCTAACGGAACCGAATTGAAACTAGCGTGGCGGGCACTCCGTTGCTCTCCTCCACAAAGCCAAGCAGATAATATTAGAGCAGAGTAGAGCGAAGGGGTCCACCGAATAGCAGTGTATAGCACTAAAGTCACAGCTACCCTTATCTAACCTAGCATAGCCTATGCTAGCAGAACGAAACATAGCTCAACCTAACGTGCCGCGACCACTATCCCTGCCGTCCCCAGAGGCAGGCAGAGAAAGATAGAGCACAGTAGAGCGCAGGAGCCCATACGATAGCAGGATGTAGCATAAAAGTCAAAAACGTATAACTGTGCACAGCACGAAAGTCGAAGCTATCCTAAGAATACTTTACCTAACCTTGTATAGCCAAACCAAGCCAAACGCAACGTAACCCTACCTAACGTGCCGAGGCCAATACTGCTGGGCTCCTCGGAGGCAAGCAGAACATACCAGAGCAGAGCAGAGCGCAGAAGTTCACCGAATAGCAATGTATAGCGTGAAGGTCGAACCTACACTGCCTAACCAAACCAATCTTAGCATTGCCAATCATAACCTAACTTAACCTACCGTGCCGCGACCACTATTGCTGGCCTCTACGAACAGAAGCAGGATATAAGAGAGGAGAGCAGAGCGCAGAACTCTAGAATTGCAGTGAACGGCAGAGAAGTCAAGCCTATCCAATCCTAACCCAAGCTAACGTAACCTAACCAAACGTAGACAATCTCAATACGGCGTGCCGCGGCCAATATTGCTGGCCTTCCCAGGGACATGCAGAACACGGTAGAAAACGTTAGAGTGCAGAAACCCAACGAATAGCTGTGTATAGCACAAAAGTCGCAGCCATTCTAGCCAAGCATTGCCTACCCTAACCTTAACAAACGTAGCGTATCTCAGCATAAACGACCGAGACCATTATGGCTGGCCTGCCCAGGGACAAGCAGAACATACCAAAGCGGAGTGGAGCGCAGCAATCCACCGCATTGCTGTGTACAGCACAGAATTCAAAGGTATCCTAACCTAATATGTCCTAGCTTAACCTGACCAAACGTAACTAAACACAACGTAAGGACCCAAGACCACTATTGCTGGACAACGCAGAGAACAGCAGGGCCTAGCAGAGCAGTCCAGAGAGAAGAAAGCCCCCGAATAGCAGTGCATAGCACAAAAGTCAATGCTACACTACCCTAACCTAGTCAAACGCAACATATCCAAACGTAATCTATCCCAACCTCTCGTGCCGCGGACACTATTGCTGGCCTGCCCAGAACAAAGCGGAATATAAGAGATGAGAGTAGATCGCAGCAATCCATAGACTCGCAGTGAAGTGCAGAGGAGTCAAACATATCCAAACCTAACTCAAGCTAACGTGACCCAACCAATCGTAGACTAATTACATGACGTGCAGCGACCACGATTGCTGCGCTCCCCAGGGCCAATCAGAATATAGTAGGGCAATGCAGAGAGCAGAAATAGGCCGCACTGCAGTGTACAGCAAAAACGTCTAATATATCCTAAGCTAACCTGACCCAACCTAACCAGAGCAAACGTAGCCTAGCCCAACCTTACGTAACGAGACAACAATTGCTGGCCACCCCAGAGCCAAGCAGTACATACTGCAGCACAGTAGAGTGCAAGAATCCTCCGATGTCCTGTGTATTGCACAAAAGTTCAAGCTAGCCCAACCAAACTTAACCTAACCTAACATAAAATAACTTAACCTCACACAAGCAAGCGTGCCACGGTCACTATTGCTGGTGTCCTCAGATACAAGCAGAGTGTTGTAGAGCGATGTTGATCGCAGAAGTCGACCGAATAGCAGTGTGCATCTCACAAGTCAAAGCAAACCTGTCCTAACCTAACCAGACGTAACATAGCCAAACGTAACCCAACCGAACATAACTCGCCGACACTATTATTACTGGCCTCCTAGGAGACAAGCAGAACATACTAGAGCAGAGCAGAGCTCAGTAATCCAACGCATTGCAGTGTACAGCACAAAAGCCAAAGATATCCTGACCTAACCTGTCCCAGCTTAACCTAAATAAACGAGTAGCAGAACCTATCGCACCGAGATCGCTATCGCTGGCCTCCACAGCGCCAAGCAGAATATGCTAAAGCTCATTAGAGCGCAGAAATCCTCCGAGCAGCTGTGTATAGCACGAGTGTCAAAGCAATCCTAACCTAACTCTACCTACGCCAACCTAACCGAACGTAACGTAACTCAATCAAGCATGCCACGACCACTATTGCTGGCGCCCTCGGAGCCAAGCAGAGAGAAGTAGAGCAATGTAGGGCGCAGAAGTCCAACGATTAGTAGTTTATAGCACAAAGATCAAATATAACCTAACCTAACCAGACCCAACCCAACCGCGCTGAAAGTAGCATAACTCAAACTTACGTACCGAGGCCAGTGTTACTGGCCGCCCCAGAGCCAGGCAGGACATACTAGAGGTACAGTATAGATACCAGTGTATGGGACAAAAGTCAAAACTATCCCTACCAAGCCTAGCCAAACCTAACCTATCCAAACGAAACATAACTCAACCTAACGTACCACCACGACTATTCCTGGCGTCTTCAGAGGCCAGCTGTGTGAGATAGACCACAGCAGAGCGCGGAAGTACATAGAATAGCAGTCTGCAGCACGAAAGTCATGGATATCCTAACCAAACTTGACCTAACCTAGCCTAGCCAGACCTAACGTAACGCATGCAAACCTAACATGCCAAGACCAATATTGCTGGGCTCCGCAGAGCCAAGCAGAATATATTAGAGCACCGTGGAGTGCAGATACGTACCGAAAAGCAGTGTGCAGCGCAAATGTCGATGCTACCCTCTCCTAACCCTGCCAGACGTAACGTAACCAGACGTAACGCACCACAACATAACTGGCCGAGGCCACCATTACTGGCCTCCGCAGAACCAAGCAGCACATACTAGAGCAGAGTAGAGCGCATCCATGCATAGAATCGCAGTGAATAGCAGAAAGACCAAACCTACCCAAACCTAACCCAAGTTAATATAACCAAACCAAACGTAATCTAACACAACATGACGTGCCGCGACAACTATTGATGGCCTCACCGAGGCCTAGCAGAAAGTAGTGGAGGACATTGGAGCGCAGAAATCGACCGAATAGCAGTGTATAGCGCAAAACACACGGCTAACCTGACCAAACATTACCCACCATAACCTAACATGACGTAGCGTAGCTAAACCTAACGTGTCGAGAACACTATTTCTGGCCTCCCCAGGTCAAAGCAGTAAATATTACAGCACAGTAGAGCGCAGATATCCACCGAATAGCACTCTGTACGACAAAAGTCAAGGCTATGCTATACCAGCTTAACCAAACGTGACAACCAAACGTAACGTAACCAAATCTATCTTGCCGGGACCACTATTGCTGGCATCCACAAAGCCAAGCAGGCTATACTAGAGAACAGTAGAGCGCAGAAGCACACCGCAAGTCAGTGTACATCACAAAAATCGAATATGTCCTAACCTAACCAGTCCCAAACCTACCTGAACGAACGTAGCCTAGCCTACGTACCGAGGACACTATTGCTGGGATCCACAGAGCGAAGCAGAGCATATTAGAGTAGAGTGGATGGCAGATATCCACCGAATTGCGGTGTGTAGCACAAAAGTCGCAGCTACCCTCTTCTAACGTAGCCTAGCATAGTATTGCCAAAAGTAACCTAACACTACCTTAAGTGCCGAGACCGCTACCGCTGGCCTCCACAGCGCCAAGCAGAATTTTCTAAAGCTTATTAGAGCGCAGGAATCCACCGAGTAGCTGTGTATATCACAAATGTCAGAGCAAGCCTAAACAAGCTTCACCAACGCTAACCTAACCGAATGAAACGTCACTCAACCAAGCGTGCCGCGACCATCCTTCCTGGCATCCTGGGAGCCAAGCAGGAGGTAGCAGAACAATGTAGATCGCGGATATCCTCCGAATAGCAGTGTGTAGCACAAGAGATAAAGCAACCTGATCCTAACGTTACAGAACGGTAGCACAGCCGAATGTAACATATCCGAACATTACTAGCCGAGACCATTATTACTGTCCACCACAGGGCCAGGCAGAATATACCATAGCACAGTAGAGCGCAGAAGTACATGGAATTGCAGTGTATTGCACAAAAGTCAAAGATATCCTAACCGAACCTGACCGAACATAGGCTGACCAAACACGGCCTATCTCAAACTTACGTGCTGAGACCCCCATTGCTGGCCTCCCCAGAGCCAAGCAGAACTTACTAGTGCACAGTAGATTGTAGAAATCCAGAGGAGAGCAGTGAATACCACAGAAATCAAAGTTACCCTATCCTCTCATAGCCAAACTTAACGTAACCAAGCGCAACTCAACTCCTCATTTCGTGTAACGACAGATATTGCTGGTCGCCCCAGAGTCGAGCAGAGTACAGTAGAGCTATGTAGAACGCATAAATCCACCGAATGGCAGTGTGTAGCGTACGGAACAAAGCACGCCTATCCTAACCTAACCAATCGTAACATTGCCAAACGTAGCATAACAAAACCTATCGTGCCGCGACCACTATTGCTGACCTCCCAGGGAATAGCAGATTGTAGTAGAGCCCAGTAGAGCGCAGAAAGCCACCAAACAGCAATGTATTGCACAAAAGTCAAAAACATTCTAACCAAACCAGACCTAACCTAACATAGACAAACGTAGAATAACAAAACGTAACGAGCCGAGGCCTCTATCGCTGGACACCACAGAGTCAAGCAGGGCATATTAGAGCAGAGTAGAACGCCGGAATACACCTAATATCAGTGTATAGCACAAAAGTCAAAGCCATTCGGACCCAAGCTATAATAACCTAACCTAACAGAGCGTACCTAAACTAAAACATATCGTGGCACAACCGCTATTGCTGGCCATGCCAGAGTCAGGTAGGCTATAGTAGAGCAACGAAGAGAAGAGGAATCCACCGAAAAGTTGTGTACAGCACAAAAGCGAATGATACCCTGTCCTAACCTAACCAAACACGACATAACCAACCGTAACGTAACTCAACCTGTCGTGCCTAGAACGAACACTTTTACTGAGTTCCTGATGCATAGCAGAACATATTAGAGCACAGTGTAGCGCAGAAACACACCGAATAGTAGTGTATAGCACAAAAGTCAAAGCCATCCCAATCAAACATAGCCTAACATAACCTAACCAAACGTAACCTAACTCAACAAAACGTGCCACGTTCGATGTTGCTGGTCTCCCCAGAGACAAGAAGATGCTAGTACAGCAATACAGTGCACAGGTATCGGCCGGATAGCAGTGTATAGCACAAAAGTCACAGCTGCCCAAGCCAAACCGATACAAACCAAGCCATGCCAAGCGTAACCTACCACAACCTAGCGTGCCGGGACCACTATTGCTGGCTCTCCAGACCAAGAAGGACATATTAGGCGTGGGTATATCGCAGGAATCCATAGAATCAGAGAGTGTAGCAGAAAAGTCAATACCACCCGAACTTAACCCAGACAAATATATCGTAACGAAACGAAGCCTACCTCAACATAGCGAGCCGCGGCCACTATTGCTGGACCTCCCAGAACCAAGCAGAATATAGCAGCGAGCAGTAGAGCCCAGACATACGCCGAATAACAGTTTGTACCACGACAACCATAGCTATCCACACATAACCCAAGCAAACATAACCTAACCAAACGTAGCATATCTCAAACTTGCATGGCGAGAACACCATTGCTGGCCTCCGCGTGTCCAGCAAAGTATAACTCAGCCCAATATAACTCAGCCTAATGCGCCGCGTCCAGTATTGCAGAGCTCCACAGAGCCAAGCAGAGGAAAATAGAGGAGATAGGAGCACAGGTATCCATAGAATCGCAATGTATAGCAGAAAAGTCAAAGCTACCCGAATCTAACCCAGACCAACTTAACGTATGCAAACGTAGCCTAACGCTCGCTATCGTGGCGTGACCACCATTACTAGCCTCCAGCGGTTCGAGCAGAGTATAGTAGAGCAGTGTATAGCGTGGAAATCCACTGAATAGCGGTGTACAGCATAAAAGCCACAGCAATCCTCTTATAACCTAACCAAACGTGACATTACAAAACGTAGCCCACCAAGGCCTATCGAGCCGCGACCACTATTGGTGGCATGCCCAGATTGGAGCAGACTATTGTATAGCAACGTGGAGCATATAAGCCCAATGTACTGCAGTGTGAAGCACAAGCGTCAAAGCTATCCTATCCTAACATCTACAAACGCAATATAACCAAACCCAACATAACTATACCTTACGTGCCGAGACCACTATTGCTGGCATCCAAAGCGCCAAGCAGAGCATATTAGAGCACAGCAGAGCGTAGAAATCCACCGAATAGCAGTGTATAACACAAAAGTCAAAGCCACCATAACCAAACGAAACCTAACCTAACCAAACATAGCGTAACGAAGAAAAACCTAACACGCCGCTGCCACCATTTCTGGAACTCTCGGAGCAAAGCAGTGAATATTAGATCACAGTGGAGCTCAGAATTTCACCGAATAGATTTGTATACGGCAAAAGTCAAAGCTACCCTAGCCAAACCTAACCAAACCTTACATATCCAAACGTAACATAGCTCAAACAAACGTGCCACGACCACTATTCCTAGCCACCCCATAGACAAGCGGATGTTACTAGAGCAATACAGTGTACAGATATCGACCGAATTGCACTGTATAGCACAAAAGTCAATGTTACGCTAACCCAATAAGCCCTAACGTAACATAACCGAACGTAGCCTAGCTAAACCTAACGTGCCGAGAATAGTATTGCTGTCCTTCCCCGAGTTGAGCAGAGTATAATAGGGCATTGTAGATCGCAGAAATCCACCGAATTGCGTGTATAGCGCTAAAGTCACAGCTATCTTCTCCTATCCCGTCCAAGCGCAATACAACCAAACGCAACATAGCTTAACCTTATGTGCCGAGGCCGCTATTTATGGCCTCCCGAGAGTCAGGCAGAGGCTAGTGGAGCAACGCAGAGCGAAGGTATCGAACGAATAGCCGTGTATACCACAAAAGTCAAAGCTAACAAAGCTAAGCATACGTAATACAACCGATCGTAACCTATCTCATCCTAACGTGCCAAGGCCACTCTTGCTGACCTCACCAGATCAAAGCAGAATATACTAGAGCACTGGGGAGCGCAGATATCAGCCGCATTGAAGTGCAAAGTACAATAGTCAGACGCATCATAACCCAACCTGACACAACGTATCCTAGCCAAACGATGCCTAACTTAACCTAACGTGCATAGACCACCATTGCTGTCATACACAGCGCCATGCAAAGCATGTTAGAGGGCAGTAAAGCGCAGAAATCCACCGAATAGCGGTGTGTAGCATAAGAGTCAAAGAAAACCTATCCTAAACTGACCAATCGTAACATAACCAAAAGTAACCTTTCTCAATCTAAATTGCCCCGACCGCTATTGGTGGCCTCTACAGAGTGGAGCAGAACCTATTGGAAGGCAGTGGAGTGCAGAAATTCATAGAATCGCAGTATACAGCAGAAGAGCCAAAGCTATCAGAACCTAACCGAGACACATGTAACCTTACAAAACGTAACGTGGCACAACGTAATGAGCCGCGTCCACTTTTGCTGGCCTCGCAGTGCCAAGCAGGATATAGTACAGCGCAGCAGAGCGCAGATGTTCAGCGAAGAGCAGAGCATGGCACGACTGCCAAAGCTATCCTGACCCAACGAAACGTAGCCTAACCAATCCAAACGCAACATTCCTCAGTCCATAGAGCCGAGGCCACTGCTCCTGGCATCCCCAGGGCCAACCAAAAAATACCAGAGCACTGGAGTGCGCCGAAGGCCACCGGATAGCAGTGCATAGCACAAAAGTCAAGGCTATCCTATCCAAACCTAGTAAAACGCAATATAAGCAAACGTAGGATAACTGAACCTAACGTGCCGCGGTCAATATTGGTGGCCACCCCAGAGCCTGGCAGAACAGAGTGGAGGAGAGTAGCACTCAGAAGACCATATAATCGCAGTGTATAGCGGAAGGCTCAAAGACATCCTAGCCGAACCCATACTAACGTAACCTGACCAAGCGTAGCGTAACTCGACACAACGAGCCGCAGCCACAGTTGCTTGCCTCGCCAGGGCCAAGCTGATTATAGTAGAGTACCGCGGAGCGGAGAAATGCGTCGGACAACCGTGCATAGTGCGATAGTCGGAGCTATGCTAATCGAAACTAACGATACCTAACCGGACCGAACGTAATTTAACTCAACCTATCGCACTGAAACCACTATTGCTTGCCTCTCCAGAGCCAACCAGAAAATACAAGAGGACAGCTGTGCTCAGAAACCCGCCGCATTTCAGTGTACAGCACAAAAGTCAAAGATATCCGAACCACACCTCAACGGATCCAAACTATCCAAACGTAGCGCATCTCAACGATGCGTGCCGAGACCGCTATTACTGGCCACCCCAGGGTCCAGCAGAACCTACTAGAGCAGAGTTGGGCGCAGAAATCCACCGAACAAAAGTGTACGGCACAAAAGTCAAAGTTGACCTATCCTAAACTGACCAATCGCAACATAACCAAACGTAACCTAACTTAATCTAACGTACCGCAACAACTACTGCTCTCCTCCTGAGAGCCGAGCAGAACATATTAGAGGAGATTGAAGTGCAGAAATCCATATAATCGCAATGTATAAGTGAAAAGCCAAAGATTTCCAAACCTACTCCGAACCAACGTGACGTAACCACACGCAGCCTAACTCAATATAACGTGCCCCGATCACTATTGCTGGCATCGCCAGGGCCAAGCAGAATATAGTAGAGCACAGTAGAGCACAGAAATCCGCGGAATAACAGTGTGTAATACGAAAGCCGCAGCTACCCTAACCGAACGTAACAAAACCTTGCATAATCAAACGTAATCTAACTCAAACGAACGTGCCGAGGCTATCATTTTAAGCCTCCCCAGAGCCACGCAGATTATACTAGGGTACAGTAGAGCGCAGAAAAGTACCGAAGGGCAGTGCGTAGCAAGAATGTCGAAGCTACCCTATCCTAACGTAGCAACCCGCAACATAACCGAGCGTCACCTAACTCAACGTAACGCGCCGCGGCAAATATTGCTGTCCTCCCCAGTGCCGAGCAGTACGTGTTAGAGGAGAGTAGAGCGCAAAAATCCATATAATCAAAGTGTATAGCTGTATGTCAGGGCCATCCAAACAAAACCCAAACCAACATAACCTAATCAAATGCAGCCTATCCGATATAGTGCCGCGACCACTATTGCTGGCATCCACAGAACCGAGAAGAACATATTAGTGTAGATTAGAGCACAGAATTCCATATTCGCAGTGTATAGCAGAAAAGTCTGGGTTATCCCAACCTAAGCCATACTAATGTAACCTGACCAAGCGTAGCGTAACCCAACAAAACGTGCCGAGACCACTATTTCTGGCCTCCACAGAGACGGGGAGAAGATACTAGACCACAGTAGAGCTCTGATATCGGCCGAGTGGCAGTGCATTAGACAAAAGACAAAGCTATCCTTTCCTAACATAACCAATCGTAAAGTAGTCAAACCTATCCTAACTCCACCTAACTTGCCGCGATCACTATTGCTGGGCTGCCCGGCGCCGAAGAGGACCTTGTAGAGGAGAGTGGATCTCAGAAATCCATAGAATAGCAGGGTACGGCAGAAGAGTCTGAGATACCCTAACCTAACCCAAACTAACGTAACCTAACCAAGCGTAGCCTAACGCAAACGTACGTGCCGCGAACGCTGTTGCTGGCCTCGACAGAACCGCGAAGAACATGTTAGAGGGGAGTGGAGCACAGGAATTCAAAATCGCAGTGTATAACAGAAAGGTCAGGGCTATCCCAACCTAAGCCACAGTAATATAACCAAGGCGAACGTAGCATAACCCAACATAACGCGCCGCGACCACTATTGCTAGCCTCACTAGAGCCAAGCTGAAGGTATTGGAGCACAGTAGAGCGCAGGGATCCACCGAGAAGCAGTGTACAGCGCAAAAGTCGAAGCTGTACTGTACTAACCTAGCCAAACGTAAAGTAAAGAAGCGTAACATATCTCAAAACTAAGGTGCCGCGACCACTATTGCTTGCCTCGGCGGAGTCGAGCAGAACATACTATAGAAGAGCATAACACAGAAGTCCATGCAGTCGAAATGCATAGCAGAAGAGACAAAGCTATCAAAACACAAACCATTCTAACGGAACATAACAAAACGTAGCACAACAAAGCATAACGTGCAGAGACCACAGATGCTGGCCTCCCAGGACCAAGCAGAATGTAGTACAGCACGGTGGATCTCAGAAATACGCCGAATAACAGTGCCCAGCGGGAAAGTCTATGCTACTTTAGACGATCGTAGCACAACCTAACAAAACCAAACGTAACCGCACTCTACCTAGCGTGCTGAGATCACCATTGCTGCCTTCGCCAGAGACAAGCAGAAAATATTAGAGCACAGAAGAGCGCACAAATCCACCGCATTGCAGCTTATAGCACAAAAGTCGAAGATATCCTAACGTGACCTGACCTAAGCCATCATAACCTAGCGTAGCCTATCTTATCATAAGGAGCCGACACCACAACTGCTGGCATCCCCAGGTTCAAGTAGTATACCATAGCGCACAGTAGAGCGCTGCAATGACCCTAATGTCAGTGTGTGTCAAAGAAGTCGAAGCTATTCTATCCTAACATAGGATAGGGCGGCCAGCAGTAGTGGCCGCGGCACGATAGGCTTAGTTAGATTAAGTTTGGCTATGCTACGATTGATTAGGTTTGGGTAGAATAGCTTCGACTTTCGCGATATGCACAACTATACGGCGGACTTCTGCGCTCTACTATGCTCTAGTGTATTCTGCTTGGCTCTTTGCACGGCGGCAATTGTGGCCTCGGCACCTTAGGTTGATCTACGTTACGTTCGGCTATGTTACGTTTGGCTATGTTATAACAGCATAGCTATGACTTTTGTTCTACACAGTTCTTTTCGACGGATACTTGCGCCCTACTGTGCTCTATTATGTCTGGCTTTTCTACGGGGAGGACTGCCATACTGGTCACGGCACGTTAGGTTCAGTTTTGCTGTGTTCGGTTCCGTTACGTTTGATTCGGTTAGGATAGGATAGCTTTGGCTTTTGTGTTATACAAAGCTACTCAGTAGACTTTTGTGCTCTGCATTGCTCTACTATCCTCTGCTTGGCTCTGCGGACGCCAGGAATAGTTATCGCATCACGATTGGTTGTGTTATATTACGTTTGGTTATGTTAGGTTTGGCCTAATTTAGTTAGGATAGCCTTGGCTTTTGTGCTGTACACAGATGTACGGTGGATTGCTGCCCCATACTGTACTCTAGTACGTACTGCTTCGCTCCGGGGCGGCCAGCGATGGTGGTCTCGGCACGTCAGGTGCAGCTATGTTACCATTGGCTGTGTTACGTGTGGTTGGATTAGGATAGGAAAGCTCCGACTTATGTGTTATTCGCTGCTTTACGGTCGAATTCTGCGCTCTACGTTGCTGGAGCATATTCTGCTTCGCACGGGGACGCCAGCAAGACTGGTCTCGGCAAGTTAGTTCCAGATAGGTTGCGTTCGGCTGGGTTAGGTTATTCCGGGAGTGTGACGGTACGTTCGGCTCTTCCGCTATACACAGATTGTCTACGGATTTCTGCGCTCCCGTCTCCTCTAATATGTTCTGCGAGGCACTCTGGAGGCCAGCAATAGTGGTCTCGGCACGTTAGGTTGTTTTATGTTACGTTCGGTTGGGTAAGGGTACCTTCGACTTTTGTGCTATGCCCTGCAGTGCGGCAGATTTCTGCGCTCTACTCAGTTCTGGTATATTCTACTTGGCTCTGGGGGGGGGGGGGCAAGCAATAGCTGTCGCTGCGCGTTAGGTTAAGTTTGGTTACGCTTGTTTGGGCCAGGTTAGCGTTGGTAATGTTTGAATAGCTTTGATTTTTCTGCCATACACAGCGATTCTATGGATTTCTGTGCCCTACTCTCCTGTAGTATAATCTGATTGGCTCTCGTGCGTCCAGTGATATTGGCCGTGGCACCCATGTTGTGTTTCGTTACGTTTGGTTTTGTCACGTTTGGTCAGGTTGGGAGACGGTAAATTTGATTTTCGTGCTCTACATTGCTATTCGATGGATTTCGGCACTCTACTGTGCTCTAATATGCTGCGCTTGACTCTGGGTTGTCCAGCAATAGTAGTCGCAGCACGATATGTTGAGTTACGCCATGTTCGGTTTGGCACTGCTGGTTTGGGTTCGGCTTTGGTAGCATAGACTTTTCTGAAATACACAGCGATTCTATGGACTTTTGCGATCTACTATCCACTAGCATGTTCTTCTTGAATCTGCGGATGCTAGCAATCGTGCTCGCGGCACGTTAGGTTGTGATATGTTACGTTTGGTTATATTTCGACTGTCTCCTTAAGTAGCTTATAGCTCTGACCTTTGCGCTATACACTGCTTTTCGGTGGATTCCAGCGCTCTGCAGTGCAATCGTATGTTCGGCTTGGCGCTATGAAGGCCAGAAATAGTGGTCCCGACAAGTTAGTTTGAGATAGGTCACTTACGGTTAGGTAAGGTTAGGCCTAGTTTGGTCAGGGTAGCTTCTGCTTTTGTGCTATGCACCGAAAATCCGTAGATATATGCGCTCTACTATGCACCAGCGTATTCTGCTTGTACCTGCAGTGGGCAGCAATAGCGGCATCGGCATGCTACGTTTGGTTACGCTACGTCTGGTCAGGTTAGGCTAGTGTAACTTTGGCTTTTATGACATACACTGCTATTCGGCTTGTTTCTTCTCCCTACATTGCTCTCCTACAATCTGCTCGTCGATGGGTAGGCCAGAAATAGTGATCTGGCACGTTAGATTGGGTTACGCTACATTCGGTTATGTTACGTATGGTTCTGCTGGGATACGAAAACTTCGGCTATTGTGCCATGCACAGCGATTCTACATATTTCTGCGCTCTACTCTCCTCTAATATGTTCTACTTTGCTCGGGTGGGGGGTCAATAGTTGTCTCGGCACTTCAGATTCAGTTAGGTTACGTATGGCTACGGAACGTTTGGTCTGGTTAAGATAGGATAGCCATTACTTTTGTGCTATACAGTGCAATACAGTCTCCTTCTGCCCTCTACTGTGCTCTGATCAGTTGTGTTTCGACCCGGGGAGGCCAGCTATAGTGGCCGCGGCACGTCAGGTTGTGTTAGGTAGCGTTCGGCTAGGCTAGGTTTGGTCGAGCTTGGTTTGGACATCGTTGGCTTTTGTGCTAAACATTGCAATGCGGTGGATTTCTGCCCTCTACTATTCTCTAGTAAACTCAGCTTGTCTCTGGGGATGCCAGTAATAGTGGTCTAGGCACGTTAGGTACAGTTATGTACGTTTGGTTACTTCACGTTTGGATAGGTTGGGATAGGATAGCTTTGACTCTTGCTTTATACACTGCTATTCGGCGGACTCCTGCTCCCTACCTTTCTCTAGTACGCTCTGCTTGGATCTGGGTTCTCCAGCAATGGTGGACTCTGCACGTTAGGTTGGAATATGTTACCTTCGGTAATGCTATGTTTAGCAAAGTTAGGGGAGGATGGCAT
Source organism: Eufriesea mexicana (assembly GCF_001483705.2). Classification (NCBI taxonomy): domain Eukaryota; kingdom Metazoa; phylum Arthropoda; class Insecta; order Hymenoptera; family Apidae; genus Eufriesea; species Eufriesea mexicana. The sequence continues at coordinate 107,725 of NW_016921709.1, read as the reverse complement.
TGACATTTGTGCTACCCACTGCTATTCCGCGGATTTCGGCTCTCTACAGTGCTCTAACATGCACTGCTTGTCTCTGGGTAGGTCAGCAATAGAGGACTCGGCACATTAGGTTGAGCTACGTTACGCTTGGTTTGGATAGGTTAGGCTAAGTTCGGTAAGGATAGCTCCAAATAATTTGCTATACACTGCTATTAGGTGGATTTCTGCGTTTTACTTTGCCCTACTATATTCTGCTTGGCCCTGGCTATGCCAGCAACAGTGGTCTCGCAAGTTGGATTGAGTTATGTTAAGTAAAGCAATAGCGATAGCTATTGCTACCGTCCCCAGGGACAAGCAGCGTATAATAGGGCACAGTGGAGGACAGACGTCCATAAAATGTCAGTGTTGGGAACAAAAGTCAAAGATATCCTAACCTCTCCCAACCTAACCTAACATAACCGTACGTAATCTAACTAAACGTAACGTGCAGCTACCACTATTGCCGGCATCCACAGGTTCAAACAGAGTATAATAGAGCAGTGTAGGTCGCAGAAATCCTCCGAATGTCAGTCTGTGCCAGGAAATTCAAAGTTAAGCGTACCTGACTCAAACACACGTTACCATACCAAACGTAACCTAGCCCAGACTAGCGTGCCGAGGCCACTATTGCTGACCTCCCCAGAGCCAAGCATAGCATATTAGTACACAGTAGAGCGAAGAAATGCACCGAACAGCAGTTTATAGCACAAAGGTCTGTGCTACCCTCGACAAACTTTACCAAACGTAACATAACCAAACGCATCCAAGTCCAACCAAACGTGCGCAGACCACTATTGCTGACCTCCATAGAGCCAAACAGAATATAATAGGGCACAGTGGAGCGCAGAAATCCGCCGCATTGCAGTGTAAATCACAAAAGTTTAAGATATCCTAATTTTGCCAGACCCAACCTAACCAAAGCAAACATAGTCTAACTCAACGTTACGTGCCGATGCCACTAATTCTGGCCCACCCAGAGATAAGCTGAACGTATTAGAGGAGAGTAGGGAGCAAAAATCCATGGAGTCTCAGTGCATAGCAAGAGCGTCAATGGTAACAAAACCTAACCATAACAAATATAATATAACCAAACGGAGCCTAACACAACCTTATGTGCCGTGACCACTATTACTGGCCACCACGAAAACGAGCAGAATATAATAGAGTACACTAGATCGCAGAAAGCCACGTAGTAGCAGTTTATAGCACAATAGTTAGATATATCATAACCTAACCTGACATAACCTAACACAAGCAAACGTAACGGGCCAACACCTCCATTGCTGGCATCCCCAGAGCCAACCAGAAGATATAAGAGTATAGTAGAGCGCAGAAATCCGCCCAATAGCAGTGTATAGCACATAAGTTAAAGTTATCCTATCCTAACCTAACCGCGAGAGATAAGCAGAGTACAGCAGAGCAATGTAGAGCGTTGAAATCGTCCGAATAGCAGTGTATAGCAAAAAGGTTGTAGATATCCTAACCAAACCTAACCTAACCTAACATAATCAAACGTATCCAACCCCAACCTAACGTGCGTAGCATACAATTGCAGACCTCCCCACCGCCAAGCAGGGTATATTAGAAGAGAGTAGAGCGCAGAGGTCCATGGAATGGCAGTCTATAGCACGGAAGTCAGAGATATCCTAACCTGACCCAAACAAACCTAACCTGACCAAACGTAACCTAGGACAACCTAACGCATCGCAGACACTATTTCAAGCATTACCAGATCAAAGCAGGGAATACTAGATAAGAGCAGAGCGTATACATCCACCGAATGGCAGTGTATAGCACAAAAGTCAAAGCTATCCTATCCTAACCTAATCAAATGTAACATAACCGAACGTAACGTAAATCAACCTAACGTGCCGAGGCCACTAATGCCGGCCTCCTAGCACCAATGAGAATACCCTAGAGCAGAGTAGAATACAGAAATCCACCGAATAACAGTGTACAGCACAAAAGTCGATGCCATGCTATCCTAACATAGCCAAACGTAACACAAGCGGACGTAACGTAACCCAACCTTATGTGCCACGGCCGCTATTGCTGGCCTCGATTGAGCTAAGCAGAGTAGAGTAGAGCAATTTAGAACGCGGAAATTGTCCGGATGGCAGTGTATAGCACAAAAGTCGAAGCTATCCTAACCGAACCTAACCAAATCTAACCAAGCCAAACTTAAAATAGCATAACCTAACGAGTCGAGGGGGCTATTCTTGGCGTACACGGACACAAGCAGAGTGTCATAGCGCACAGGAGAGCGCAGAAGTCCATAGAGAGCAGTGTATAGCACGAAAGCCGGAGCAACACTAACCGAACACAACGCAACCTAACATAGGCAAACGTAATCTAATTCAACCTAACCTGCGGCGACCACAGCTGCTGCCCTCCCGAGAGTCGAGCAGAGTATACTGGAGCAGTGTAGAGGGTAGAATTGCACCGAATAGCCTTGTATGGCACATAAGTCAAAGCTGTCCTATCCTAACCTAACCAATCGTAGCATAACCGAACCTAGTGTAACACAACCTGTCACACCGCGACCACTCTTGCTGGGCGGCCCAGAGTCGATCTGGGTATAGTAGAGCACAGTAGCGCGCAGGAAGCCAACAAATGGCTATGTATAGTGCAAGAGTCGATGACATTCTGACCTAACTTGTCCTAATCTAGCCTAACCAAACGTAGAGTAACTAAACCTAATTTGCAGCGAACACTATTGCTGGGTTCCCGCAGGGGCAAGCTGAATATGTATCCCGAGAGTCGAGCAGAGAATAGCAGAGCAATGGAGAGGGCAGAAATCAACCGAATAACAGTGCATTGCGCAAACCTCAAAGCTTTTCTACCCCAAGAATGCCAAACGTGACATAGCCAATAGTAACCTAACACAGCCTAACGCGCTGCGGCCGCTGCTTCTTGAATTTCCAGAGCAAAGCAGGGAATGTTAGATAACAGCAGAGAGCCGAAGTCCACCGAATGGCAGTGTACAGCACGAAGGCCGTAGCTACGCTGGCCAAGCCAAACCAAACGTAACACAGCCATACGTAACATAACCCACCCTAATGTACCTAGACCACTATTGCTGACATCCCCAGGGCAAAGCAGGATATACTAGGGCCCAGGCGAACGCAGAAATCCGTCGTACTAAAGTGCGAAGAACTGAAGTCAAAGTTATCCTAACCTATCATGACTTAATGTAACCTACCCAAACGAAGCTCAACGCAACCTCACGTGCGGAGACCACCACCGCTGGTATGCACAGCTCGAAGTGGAGCATAACAGAGCACAGTAGAACGCAGAAATAGACCGAATAGCAATGTATAGCACAGAAGTCAAAACTGTCCAATACTAACCTATCCAAACGTAACCTAACCAAACGCAGCATATCACAATCTATCCTGCCGAAACCACTATTGCTGGCATTCGCAGAGACAAGCTACATGCCCTCGGACGCAGTAGCGCGCAGAAATCCACCGCGTTGTGGTGAATAGCATAAAAGACGAAGATAACCTGACCTGACCTAATTAAACATAGCGTAACTCAACATAACGTGCCGCGACAACTGCTGCTTGCGTCCCCAGAGACAAGAAGAATATATGAGATGGCGGAATATCGCAAGAATCCACCGGAGAACAGTGTATAGCACGAAAGTCAGAGATATCCTAGTCAAACATAGCCTAACTTAACAAAACCGAAGGTAACATAGCCAACACTAACGTGCCACGAGCACTTACGCACGCCTCCCCAGAGTCGAGGAGAGTACAGTAGAACAATGCAGAGCGCAAGAACCCACCGAGTGGCTGTGTATGGCACAATAGTTCAAGAAATCCTGACCAAGCATTCCTAACCTAACCTAACGAAACGAAACGTAGCTCAGACTAACCTGCCGAGAACACTATTACTGCCAACCTCAGACCCAAGCGGAACATATTAAAACAAAGTAGAGCGCAGATATAGACCGTATAGAAGCGTTTAGTGCAAAAGTCATAGTAGCCTGTCCTAACCTTGCCAAGCGTAACATACTCAGACGTAGCCTAACTAAGCCGAACACGACGAGGCCACTATTGCTGTCCTCCCCAGAGCCAAGCAGAATATACCAGAGCACAGCAGAGCGCAGAAAGCCACGGCATTGCTGCGTATATCACAAAAGTCAGACATATCCTGACCTATCGTGTGCTAACATAACCTAACCGATCGTAGAGTATCTCAACATAACTTGACCAGGCCACCATTTCTGGCCTCTCCAGTGTCAATCAGAGCATATTGGAGCACAATGGAGCGCAGAAATCTACCCGATAGCAGCGAATATCATAAAAGTCAAAGTAGCCTATTCTAACCTAGCCAAACGTAACAAATACAAACGTAACACAACTCTACCTAACATGACGAGACAGCTATTGCTGGCCTCCACAGAGACAAGCATGTAGCACTGGAGCACACTAGAGCGCAGAAACCTACCGAATAACAGTGTATAGCACAAGAGTCAAAGCTATACTATCCTTATGTGTACAAACTTAGCACAACCAAACGTAACGTATAAAAACCAACGTACCATACCCAGAGCAGGACAGAAGATATTAGAGGACAGTAGAGCGCAGAAATCCATAGAATCGCAGTGTATAGGACAATAGCCATAGCTATCAGAACCTAAGCCATGTAAACGTAACCTAAGCGAATGAAGCCTCGCCCAACGTAAAGTGGCGCGACCACTATTCCTGGCCTCCCCAGGGCCAGGAAGAATATAGTAGAGCTCAGTCGAGTTCAGAAATCTGCCGAAAAGCAGTGTACGGCACGAAAGTCATTGCTATGCCTACCGAACATAACCTAACCTAACGTAGCGAAACGTGGCATAGCTCAACCGAACCCGCCAAAAGCAATACTACTGGCATTCTCAGGGCGAAGCAGAGTATAGTAGAGCACAGTAGAGCGCAAAGATCCTACGAACAGAAATGTAAAGCACGAAAGTCGAAGCAGCCGAACCTAACCTAGCCGAACATGGCACAACCAAGCGTAGCATAGCTCAACCTATCATCGCCAGACTACTATTGGTGGCTTCCACTCGGACAAACAGAGAGTACCAGAGCACAGCAGAGCGCAGAGTTCCACCGCATTCCAGTGTATAAGACATAGGTCGAAAATACCCTAACCTAACATGACTTAAAGGAACCTAAGTGATCGTATCATAACTCAACATAACGTGCCGCGGCCACTACTGCTGGAGTCCACACAGCCAAGCAGAGTATACCAGAGCACAATAGAGCCCAGAAATCCAATGCATTGCAGTGTATAGTATAAAACTCAAAGGTATCATAGCCTAGCCTGACCTAACCAACCGTAGCCGAGCTCAGTAGATCACAGGAGCCCAATGAATTGCAGTGCAAGCACAAAAGTCAAAGTAGCCTATCCTAACCTAGCCAAACGTAACATAACGAAACGTGACCTAGCTCAACATAACACGACGAGAACACCATTCCTGGCCTCCACAGAGACAAGCAGAGTATACTAGAGCAAAGTAGTGCGGAGACATCCAACGCATTGCAGTGAATAGCACAGGAGTCGAAGGTATCCCAACCTAATCTGACCTAAGCTAACCTAACGAAACGTATCATAACTGAACATAGCCTGCCGCGACCACTGCTGCAGGCGACCGCAAAGCCAAGACAATATAGTAGAGCACAGTAGATCACAGAAATCCACAACACAATTGTATAGGGTACGTAAGTCTCTGCCACACTAACCAAAATTAAACCAACGTAATCAAACCAAACGTAACCTAACACATAATGACGCGCCAGGACCACCACTGCTCGCCTTCCCAGACTCGAGCGGAATGTATTCCAGCAATACAGTGCGCGGAAATGCACCGAATAGCAGTGTACAGCACAAAAGTCACAGAAATCCTAACCTAGCCTTCCTAACCTAACCTAGCGGACCGAAACTTAACAGAAACTATCGCGCAAAGACAACCATTAAATGCCGCCCCAGAGCCAAGCAGAACATATTAGAGCGCAGTTGAGCGCAGAAATCCAACGACTAGCAGCGTATGCGACAAAAGTCTATGCTACAACGTAACCAAAACGTAACATAAGGAAACGTAGCTATATTCTACCTAACGTGCCGATACCACTACTGCTGGCCACCCCAAAGCCAAGCAGAATATACTAGAGCACAGTAGAACGCAGAAATCTGCGGATAGCCGTGTATAGCACAAAAGTCTGAAATATTATATCCTAACCTCACCAAACGTAGCGTAAATGAAACCTTCGTGCCGAGATCATTATTGCTGGCCTCCCCAGATCCAAGTAGGATGCACTACAGCACAACAGAGCCCGGAAATGCACGGCATTGAAGTGTATGGTACAAAAGTCAAGCAAACCCTGGCCTAACCTGGCATTACCTAGACTAATCAAACGTAACCTACCTCAACCTAACCTGCCGCGACCACTATTACTCGCCTCCCCAGAGTCGAGCAGAGTATAGTAGAGCAATGTAGAGAGCAGGAACCCACCGTATAGAAGTGTACAGCGCAAACATCAATGAAATCCTAACCAAGTCTTCCTACCCTAACCTAACGAACCGAAGCATAACACAACCTAACGTGCCGGGGCCACCAATACTGGCCACCCCAGAGCCGAACAGGCCTATTAGAGAAAACTTGGGGGCAAATGTCCACCGAATACCCGTGTACGGCACAAAAGTCTCAGCCACTCTATCCCAACTTGACCAAACGTAGCATAAACGTACGTAACATTACTCAAACCAACGAGCCGATACCACTGTTGCTGTCCTCCCCGGAGCCAAGCAGGATATACCAGATCACAGTAGAACGCAGAAATCAGCCGCATTGCACTGTATAGCATATAAGTCGAATCTGCCCTATCCTAACATAACCAATCGTAACACAACCAAACGTAACTTACATTAACATAACGTCCCGCGACAGCTATGGCATCACCAGAGAAAAGCAAAGTATACCAGAGGACAGTAGAGGGCAGAAATCCAACGCATTACAGTGGAAAGCATAGAAGTGAAAGGTACACTAACCTAACCTGACCTAATTTAACCTAACCAAACGTAGTGTAACGAAACATAACGTGGTGAGGCAAATATTGCTGGGCACACCAGAACCAAGCGGAACATGCTACAGCACACTAGAAAGCCGAAATCCATCGAATAACAATGTATAGCACAAAAGACGAGGCTACAGTATCCTAACATAGCGAAACGTAACACAACCGGACGTAACCAATCTTATATTATCGTGCCGAGAACACTATTGCTGGCCTCCGCAGGGCCAAACAGAATATACCAGGTCATTGTAGACCGCAAAAATCTACCGAATATCTGTGTATAGCACAAAAGCAAACACACCCTTACCTAACCTGACATTGCATATCCTACCCAAACGTAGTGTAACTGAACATGACGTGATGAGACCGATATTGCTGGCGTCCCCATAGTCGTGCAGGGTATAGTAGAGCAATGAAGAGCGCAGAAAACCACCGAATAGCATTGTACAGCACAAAATTCATGGTTATCCTATCCTAACCGATCCAAACGTAACATAATTCAACCTAACGAACTTAGACCACCATTGCTCACCTTTTCGGAGCCAAATAGAATAAGCTAAAGCACGGCGGAGCGCAGAAATCCGCCGCATTTGTGTGTAACGCACAAAAGTAGAGTCTATCCTAACCCAATCTGACGTAACCTAACCTAACCGAGCTCGAGATAACACAAACTAGCGTGTCTAGACTTCTGTTGCTGGCCTCCGCACCGCCAAGCAGAAAATATTAGGGGAGAGTACGGCGCGGAATTCCGCAGACTGGCAGTGTGTAGCATGAATGTCAAAGTTACCCTATTCTAATCTCACCAAACGTAACATAGCCAAGCGCAAAATAATCCGACCTAACGTTTCAGAGCGCTGTTGCTGGCCTCCATAGTGCCAACTGGAGCATACCAGACCACGCTGGAACGCAGAAATCGAACGAATAGCCGTGAATACCACGAGAGTCAAGGCTACTCAAAGATGGCCCATACTAACATAACCTAACTTCACGTTGCCGAACACTAACTAACGTGCCGGTACATATATTTCGGGCCTCCCCAGAGCCACGCAGACCATATTACAGGAGAGGAGAATGTCGAAATCCCCAGAATCGCTGGGTACAGCAGAAAATTCAAAGCTGTTCAACCGGACCCAAACAATCCTAATATAACCAAACGTTATCTAACATAACCCAACGTGCCGCGACCACTATTGCTGACCTATCCAGAGCTAGGCAGAGCATATTAGAGAACAGTAGAGGGCAGAAATCCACCGAATAGCAGTATAGCACAAAAGACAAAGCTATCCTCCCCTGCCCTAAGCTACCCTAACCTGCCCGATCGTAACCTAACCCAAACTTTCGTGCAGTGGCCACTATAACTGGCCTCCCCACAGTCGAGCATAGCATAGTAGAGCAATGTAGGTCGTAGAAATGTGACGAATGGCAGTGTATACCACACAAGTCACATCTAGCATATCCTAATCTCCCAAAACATAATATAAACGAACGCAATCTACCGTGACCTAACGTGCCGAGACCACTATCGCAGGCCTCCCCATATCCAAGTAGAATACACTACAGCAAATCAGAGCGCAGAAAGCCAACAAATAGCAGTGTATAGCACAAATGTCATAGATATCCTAACCTTACTTGGCATAACCGTACCTAACCAAACGTAGAACAACTAAACCTACAGAGCCGAGACACCTTTTACTGTCCTCCCAAAAGCCAAGTATAATATAATAGAGCAGAGTGGAGCGCAGAAACATACCGAATATCAGTGTATAGCACAAAAGTGAAAGCCATCCCGATCAAACGTAAACAGGCCTATCCTAACCAAACGTAACATAACACAGCGTATCGTGCCACGACTGCTATTGCTGGGCTCCCCTGAGTCGAGCAGAATATAGTAGGGTAATGAATTGCGCAGAAATCCACTGAATATCTGTGTATGGCGCAAGAGTTAAAGTTATCCTGTCCTAACAAAGCAAAGGATAACATATCCGAGCGCATCCGAATCCAACCTAACGTTCCTAGACCACCGTTGCTCTCCTCCCCAACCCCAAGCAGAAGATACTAAAGGAGAGTAGAGCGCAGAAGACCAAAGAAAGGCAATGTATAGCAGAATAGTCAGGGATATCCTAACCTAACCCAGACTATCCTAACCTAAGCAAACGTAACCTAACTCAACCCAACGCGGCGCGGCCACCATTTCTGGCTTCCCCAGAGCAAAGCGGAGCATATTATAACGCAGTGGGGCGCAGAAGACCACCGAATATCAGTGTACAGCCCGAAAGTCAGCTGCCGCCTACTATCCTAGCCAAACGATACATTGCCTGACGTAACATAGCACAACATAACGTGCAGCGACCACTATTGCTGGCCTCCCCAGGGCCGAGCAGAGAACAGGAGAGCAACGTAGTGCGCAAAAATCCACCGAATAGCAGTGTATGGACCGAAAGTCAAAGATAACCTACCTAACCAACCCAAACGTTTCGACACCAAACGCAAGCAAATCCAATATAACAGGCCCAGACCAATATTGCTGGCCTCCACATCCCCAAGCAGAACATATTATAGGAGAGTAGAGCGTAGAAGCCCATATAATGGCAGTGTATAGCAGAAAAGCCGCAGCTATCGAAACCTGACCGAAACTAACCTATCCCAACCGAATGTAACCCAACACGAACTAACGTGCCAAGAACACTATTGCCGGCCTCCGCAGACACAAGCAGAGAATATCAGAACACAGTAGAGCGCAGAAAGCCACCGAACACCAATTTAAAGCACAATAGTCAAGGCTCTCATTGCCTAACCTAACCAAACGTAGTGTAGCCAAGCGTAACATATCCCAATCTAACGTGCCTAGACCGCTATTGCTGACTTCCACAGAGCCAACTAGAATATGCTCGAACACAGTAGGCGCAGAAATCCGCCGCATTGCAGTGTTAAGCACAAGGGTCAAAGGTATCCTAACCTAACATGGCCTAACCTATGCTAACCAAACGTAGCATAACTCAGCGTGACGTGCCTATGCCACTAATGCTGGCTCACCCAGAGACAAGCAGAGCATATTAGAGCATAGTAGAGCGCAGGAATCCACCGAATAGCAGTGTATGGCGCAAAAGTCGAACCTATCCTCTCTTACCTAACCAAACGTAACACAAACAAACGTAGCCTAACACAACCTAACATGGCGAGGACACTACTGCCGTTCATCCCAGAGGAGAGGAGAGTAAAGTAGAGCAATGTAGAGCGCAGAAGTCCACCGAACAGCGGTGTATAGCACATAAGTCAAAGTCAACCTATCCTTAATGAAGAAAGCGAAGCATGACCAAACGCAAACTAATAAAACCTATCGTGCCTAGACCACTACCACTGGGCTCCACAGAGCCAAACGTAACATGTTAGAAGAGAGTGGGGCACAGAAGTCGAAAGAAAGGCAATTTATTGCAGAAAAGTCAGAGATATCCTTACCTAACGCACACAAACCTAACATACACAAACGTAACCTAACCCCACCTAACGCGCCGAGACAACTACGGCACTTCACCGCAGCGCCATGCAGAGAACATTACAGCACAGTGAAGCTCGGGAATCCACCGAATAGCAGTGCATAGCACAAAAGTCACATCTACACTCTCCTAACCAAATCAAACGTAACGCCGAACGCAACCCAACTAAAGCTAACGTGCCGAGACCACTATTGCTGGCCTCCCCGAAGCCAAGCGGAGCATATTAGAACACAGAGGAGCACAGAAAGCCCACGAATAGTAGTGCATAGCACAAAACCCACAGCAATCCTTGCCTAACCTAACCAAACGTAACATGAGGAAACGCAAACTAACTCAAAGTAACGTGATGCGGCCATCATTGCTGCCCTTTACAGTGCCAAGCAGGAAATATTAGAGTAGAGCAGATACTAGAAATCTATAGAACCGCAGTGTATAGCGTAAAAGTCAAATCTATATAAACATGACCCAAACAAATATAACATAACCAAACGAAGCATAACTCGGCATGACGGGCCTCGGCCACTGTTGCTGGTCGCCCCAGGGCCAAACAGAAAGCAGTAGAGCACAGTAGAGCCCGGAAGCCCACAGAATGGCAGGGTATACCACGAAAGTCAAAGCTATCCAAACCTAACCCAAACAAACGTAACCTAACCAAACGTAACACAACCCAGCCTAACGTGCCGAGAACAACATTTCTCGCCTCCCCAGAGCCCAGCAGAGCACTTTATAGCGGAGGAGTGTACCGAAATCCACAGAATCGCAGGATACAGCAGAAAAGTCAAAGCTACCCAAACCGGACCCAAACAAACCTAACCTAATCAAACGTAATGTAACATATCCTAACGTGTTGCGGCCACTATTACTGGGCACCTCATAGCCCAGCATAATATACTACAGCAATGCAGAACGTAAAAATTCACCGAATAGCAGTGTATAGCGCAAAAGGAACCTCTGACCTATCTTAACCTTTCCAAACGTAATGTCAGCAAACGTAACCTAACTTAAAATGACGTGCCACGACCACTCTTGCTTGACTCCCCAGAGCAAAGCGGAATATAGTAGAGCAAAGTAGAGCACAGAAAGCCAACATATAGCAGGGCATGGAACAAGAGTCAACGAAACCCTAACCGAATATGACATCACCGAACCTAACCGAACGTAGAATAAATAAACCTAACCAGCTGCGACCTCTATTGCTCTCCTCCCCAAAGACAAGTAGAGCTTATTAGAGCAGAGTGCAGCGCAGAAATCCATCGAGCAGCAGCGTATAGCACAAATGCCAAAGCCATCCTCACCAAACGCAAACGAACGTAACCTAACCAATCGTAACTTGACGCAACATATCGTGCCACAACCACTAATGCTGGCCTCCCCAGAGTATAGTAGAGGAATGAAGAGCGAAGAAGTCTGCCGCATTGACGTGCAAAGCACAAAAGTCATATCTATCCTGACATAACTTCACCTAACATAATATACCCGAACCTGAGGGAACCCAAACTTACGTGCCTAGACCTCTGCTGCTGGACTAACCATGGCCAAGCAGAACATATTAGAGCAGAGTAGCGCGCAGATGTCCATAGACTGGCAGGGTATATCACAAAGGTTAAAGATAGCCTAAGCTGGACTGACCTAAGCAGACCTAACCAAACGAGACTACCATTGCTGTCCTCGCCAGGGTTAAGCAGACAATATTAGGACAATGTAGAGCGCAGAAGTCTACAGAACAGCAATGTATGGCATAAAAGTCGAAGCAATCCTAACCAAACCTAACGAGACCTAATCCAACCGCACGTAACGTATATCAACCTAACGTGCCGCTGCCACAGTTGCTAGCCTCCCAGGGCCAAGCGCACCGCTTTACAGCACAGTAGGGCGCAGAAGTCCAACGATAAGCAATGTATAACACGGAAGTCTAAGCCATTATAGCCAAACATAGCTCAACCTAGGCTAACCAAGCGTAACCTAACTCAAGCAATCGTGTCACGGCCGCTATTGCTGGCGCCTCAGAGTTGAACAGGGTACAGTAGAGCAATAGAGAAGTTCACTGAATAGCAGTGTATGGCTCAATAGCCAAAGTTACCCTATCCCAACTTAAACAAGCGTAACACAACCAAACGCAACCAAATACAATCTAACGTGCATAGACCACTTTAGGTGGCGTCAGCACAACCGTACAGTGCATAATAAAGGAGAGTAGAGCGCAGGAGGCCACAGAATGGCAATGTACAGCAGAAGAGTCAAAGCTATCCTGACCACACCCAAACTAACATAACTTAACCGTAACGTAATCTAACCCATATCGAACGTGCCGAGAACACTGCTGCTTGCATCCCAGAGACAAGCAGAGCCTGTTATAGCACAGTAGAGCGCAGAAACCCACCGAGCATCAGTGTATAGCACAAAAGTCTGATCTACCCTGTCCTAAACTGAGCAAATGTTTCATGAACATGCGTAATCTATCTTAAACTGACGTGCCGATGCCAATATTGCTATACTACGCAGAGACATGCAGAATAAGCTAGAGCGTAGTAGAGCGTAGAAATAGACTGCACTGCAGTGAACGGCACAAGAGTCAATGATATCCTGACCTAAAATATCTCAACCCAACAGGACCAAACGTAGCATAACTCAACCTAACGTGCCTAGACCATTATTGCTGATACTCACAGGGCCAATCAGGATATACCAGAGCACAGTAGAGGGCAGGCGCCCGCCGAATGGCAGTGTACAGCTCAATATACAAAGCTACACTCTCCTGACATAACCAATCGTTGCATAACCAAACATAACCTAACTCAACCTAACGTGCAGCGACCACTATTGCTGGCATACCCAGAGCCGTGCAGAGTATGGTAGAGCGGTGAAGAGCGCAGAAATCCAACGATTTGCAGTCTATGCCAAGAAAGTCAAAACAGTCCAAATCTAACCCAAACTAAATTAACCTAGACAAACGCAACCTAACCGAACCAAACGTCCCGGGATCACTATTGCTGGCCTCCCGAGAGCCATGCGAAGCATATTAGAGCAGAGTAGAGCGCAGAAATCCAGCGAATAGCAGTGTGCAGCACAAAGGTCATAGCAATTATAAACAAACCCAGCTCAACTTAGCCTAACCAAACGCAAAGTAACAAAACCAAACCTGCAGCGACAACTATTTCTGGCTTCCACGGAGTTGAGCTGTGTCTAGTAGAGCACAGTAGATCGCAGGAGTCCACCGAATAGCAGTCTATACCAAGAAAGTCAAAGCTGTCCAAACCTGACCCAAACGAACATAACCTAATCGAACGCAACCTAACATATCCTAACGTGCCGAGACCGCCCTTGCAGTTCTCCACAGAGTGGAGCAGAGTATAGTAGAGCAATGAAGAGCGCAGAGATGCACCGAATAGCATTGCGTAGCACAAAATTCAGGGTTATCCAGTCCTAACCTAACACAGCCTATCACAACCAAACGTAACATAGCTCAACCTAACGCGCCTAGACCACACTGCGTAGACAAGCAGAACGTATTAGAGGACAGTGACGCCCAGATGTCCATAGACTGGCGGTGTATAGCATAAAAGGCAGAGATAGCCTAACCTAGACTGCCATCAGCTAACCTAATCAAATGTAGCCGATCTCAACCTAACGTGCCTAGACCACTACTGCTGTCATCCCTAGAGGCAAGCAGAGCATATAAGGGCACAGTACGGCGCAGAAACCCGCCGCAATGCTGTGCAAAGCACATAAGTCGAAGAAACCATAACCTAACCTAACCAAACGCAGCCGAACTAAGCATAACCAGCCGATACGATCATTTCTGGCACTTCCACGGCCAAGCTGAACATATTAGAGAGCAGAAGAATGCAGAAATTTGCCGAATAGCATTGTACAGCGCAAAAGTGACAGCTAGCACCTGCCAAGCTATCCAATCGTAACGCAACCAAACTTAACCTGACTCAACCTAACGTAATAAGACCACCATTACTGACCTCCCCAGAGCCAAGCAGAATATACTACAGCTCAGTAGATCACAGAAATGAGCGGCGTTTCAGTGTGTAGCACAGAAGTCAAAGATATTCTAACCTAACCTGGCCTAACCTAACCGAACCGAACGTCGCTTAACATAGTATAACGTGCCAAGGCAACTATTGCTGTCCTTCCCTGAGCCAAGCTTTACACATCAGACCAAAGTGGAGCGCCGAAGTCCACCGGATTGCAGTGTACAACATAAATGGCAAAGCAACCCTCTCCTAACATATCCAATCATTACGTACTCAAACGTAGCGTAACTAAACCTAACATGCAGCGACCACTATTGCCGGCCTCGCCAGAGTTGGGCAGTGTGTAGTAGAGCACAGTAGGTCTCAGGAATCCACCAAATAACGGCCTATGCTGTGAAAGCCAAAGCTATCCAAACCTAGCCCTAACAAGCGTAACTTAACCAAACATAACGTAACTCAGCCTAACGTGACGAGACGACAATTCCTGGCGCCCACAGAGACAAGCAGAGTATGATAGAGCACAGTGGAGCGCAGAAGTCTACCGAATAGCAGTGCATAGCACAAAGACCGAAGCCACCCTAACCAAACGTAAACAATCGTAGCCTAACCAAATGTAACCTAGCACTACATATCGTTCCACGACAGCTACTGCTGTCCTCTCCAGAGTCGAGCAGAATATAGTAGAGCATTGGAGAGCACAGAAATCTGCGTCACTGGAGCCTAAAGCACAAGAGTCAAGAATATCCTAACATAACCTGGCATATCCTATCCTAACCAAAAGTGAGATAACGCAAACTAACGTGCCTAGACCACAATTGCAGGCCTCCGCAGAATCGTGCAGCGTATAGTAGAGCAATGTAGATCGCAGTAGTCCTCCGAATAGCAGTTTATGGCGCAAAAGACAAAGTTATCCTGTCCCAAAATAACCAATAGTGACGTAGACAAACGTAACATAATCTAACCTATCGTGCCGAGGCCACTATTGCTGGTCTCCCCATCGCCAAGCAGAACATATTAGAGGAGGGTAGAGCGTAGTATTGCACCGAATGGCAGCGTATAGCTCAAAAGTCAAAGCCACTCAGACCTAATATAACTAAACGTTAAACAACCAAACGTGATCCAAACCAACATAACGTGCAGAGACCACTATCGCTGACCTCCCAGGGCCATGTAGAACATATCAGAGCACAGTAGACCGCAGCAGTCCATCGAACGGCAGTGAATAGCGCCAAAGTCGAAGCCATACTGGCATAACCTAACCAAACGTAGCATAGCCAATCGTAATACATAAAAACCTAACTTGCCGAGGACACTTTCGATGGCCTCCCATAGCAGAGCAGGACATACCAGAGCACAGCAGATCACAGAAGTGCACTGGAATGCTGTGCATAGCAAAAAAGTCAAAGCGATCTCGTTCAAACCTAATCAAACCTTACCTACCCAAACGTAACAAAGCGTAACATAGCCAACCGCAAACTAACTCAACCTATCGTGCAATGATCACTACTGCTGACCACTCCAGAGCCGAGCAGCACAGATTCGGGTAGAGGAGATTCCAGAAATCCATAGAAACACAGTGTATAGACGAATGTCATGGGTATCATAATCGAGCTATACCTAACCCAACCTCGCAAATGTAACATAATAGTGATCGCGGCAAGCTACGTTTGGTTAGGTTAGGTTAGATTATATTTGGTCAGGTTGCCTTCGTCTTTCGTGCTGTGCACAGCAATTTGGTCGGTTTCCACGATCTACTGTGCTCTAGCATATTCTGCCCGGATCTGCGGGTGCCAGCAATAGACTCAGCACATTATGCTGGGTTAGGTTTCGTTTGGTTAGGTTAGGGTAGGATGATTCCGACTTTTATGCTATAAACTGCTATTCGGTGGATTTCTGCGCTCCACCGTGGTATAATATGATCTGCTTGGCTCAGGGATGCCTGCTATAGTGGTCTCGGCAAGATAGGTTGAGTTAGGTTACGTTTGGATAGGTTAGGCTTGTCTGAGTTGGGTTAGGATAGCTTTGACCTTTCTGCTATACATTGCCATCCTTTGGACATCTGTGCCCTACTCTCCTTTAATATTTTCTGCTTGGCGTTGGGGAGGCCAGCATATTGGACTCCGCGCGTTAGGTACATTTAGTCTACATTTGGTTGGGTCGGGTTAGGTCCGGTAAGGTAAGGGAATCCCTGACATATGTGCTATTTGCTGCTATTTCGTGGCTGCGAGCGCTCTACTATTCTCTAGTGTGTTCTGCTTGGCTCTGCGGATTCAAGTAATAGTGGTCTCGGCACATTACGTTAAGTTATGTTACGATTCGTTCTATTACGTTTGGATAGGTTAAAATAGGATTGCTTCGACTTTTGTGATATACGCTGCCATTCGCCGGATATCTAGGCTCTACATTGCTCTACTCTACTCTGCTCGACTCAGGGGAGGCCAGAAATAGGGGCCGCGGCGCGCTAGGTAGGTTTAGGTTACGTTTGGCTGTGTTAAACTTGTTTGGGTTAGGCTAGAATGTCTTTGACTTTTGCACTGCACACCGAAATGCGGTGGATGTCTTCGCTCTACTCTGCTCTAGTTTGTTCCGCTTAGCTCTCGGGAGGACAGATATAATTGTCTCGTCAAGTTTGTTTGAGATATGCGACGTTTGGCTATGTTACGCTAGCTATGGTTACGTTTGGGTAGCTTCGTCATTTCTGCTATTCGCTGCGATTCTATGGATATCTGCGCTCTACTAGCCTCCATTATGCTCCGCTAGGCTATTTGGTGGCCAGCTATACTGGTCGCGGCATGTTAGGTTGGGTTAGAATACGTTTCGCAGGGTTAGGTTACTTTGGTTTGGTCTGGATAGCTTCGACTTTTGCGCTCAACCCTGCTATTATATGGACCAATACGTTCTACTGTGCTCTACCATATTCTGCTTGTCTCTGTGGACGCCAGCAACAGTGGCCGCGGCACGTTTGCTTTTGTTATGTTACGATTTGTTAGGTTACGTTAGGTTAGGTTTGGTCAGCATGTCTTTGACTTTTGTGCCATACACAGCTATTCGTTGTATTCCTACGCTCCACATTGCTCTACTATACTCTGCTCGACTCTGGGGTGGCCATTAATATTGGCTTCGGCACGTTAGGTTGTGTTAGGCTACGTTTTGTTATGCCACGAGTGCTTGTGTTATGCTTGGATAGCTTCGACTTTTCTGCCGTACACTGCGATTCCATCGATTTCTGCACTCTACTCTCCTCTAATATAATTCGCTTCGCTCTGGGGAGCCCAGAAATAGTTGTCTAGGCGCGTTAGCTTAAATTACGCTACGTTCGGCTGTGTTACGATAGGAGAGGTTAGGACTTGATAGCTTTGACTTTTGTGCCATACACTGCTCTTCGGAGAATTTCTGCGCTCTACGTTGCTCCACTATTCTCTGCCAGACTCTGGGGAGGCCAGTAATAATCGTCCCGGCACGTTAGTTTGAGTTAGATTACGTTTGGTTCTGTTATGATTGGCTTGGTTAGGAGAGGATGGCATTGACTCTTGTGTTATACATCGCTATTCAGTGGATTTCTGCTCTCTACGTTGCTCTAATATGCTCTGCTCGGCTCTGGGGATGCCAGCAGTAGAGGTCTCGGCACGTCAGTTTCAGTTATACTACGTTTGGTTATGTTACATTTTTCGGGTTATGCTCGGATTGTTTCTACTTTCCTGGTGGAGGCTGCTATTCTGTGGATATCTGCGCTTCACTCTGCTCTGCTATACACGTCTCGGCGGGCGAATTTGAGCTATGTTGCATTTGGTTAGGTTAGGTTAGTTTGTGTCAGGTTAGGATAGCTTTGACTCTTCTGCTATACACTGTCGTTATGTGAACCCCTGCGCTCTACTCTCCTCTAATATGATCTTCTTGGCGATGGAGAGGACAGCAATAGAGGTCTAGAATCCTTTGGATGGATTTGGGTACGTTTGGTTATGTTACGTTTGATCAGATTAGGAGAGGGTAGCATGGTCTTCTGTGCTATATAATGTTCTTCGGTGAACTTCTGCTATATGCGGTGCTGCAATATGCACCGCTTGGCTTTGGGGAGGCCAGCAATAGTGGTCCCGGCTAGGTAGTTTGTGTTAGATTACGTTTGGTTGCGTTATGATTGGTTAGGTTAGGAATTGCTAGCTATGACTTCTGCGATATACACTGCTTTTCAGCGGATTTCTGCACTCCACTACGCCCTAATATATTCAGCTTGGCTCTGGAAGGGCCAGCAAAAGTTGTATCGGCACGTGACGCTGTGTCAGGCTACGCTTCGTTAGATTTGATTAGGCCAGAGTGGGTAAGAATACCTATGGCCTTTGTGATATTCATTGCAATCCCGTGGATTTCTGCGCTCTGCTGTGCTGTATTACATGCTGCTTGGCTTTGGAGCTGCCAGAAATTGTAGTCTCAGTACGTTAGTTTGAGGAATGTTACGATTCGTTGGATTAGGCTAGGAAGGTTTGGTTAGGATTTCTTTGCCTTTTGTGCTATACACGGTCATTCTGAGAATTTCTGGCTTCAGCATTGCTATACTACACTCAAACCTACTCTGGGAATGCGAGCAGTAGTGGTCATGGCAAGATAGGTTGAGTTAGGCAACGTTTGCTTATGACAGGTTTGGCTATGCCGGAACAGCGTACCGTAGCCTCTTGTGCTATACGCCGATATTCGGTGGATTTCTGCGCTCTGCTGTGCTCTAACATGCTCTGCATGGATCTGCGGTGGCCAGCAATAGTGGTGTCGGCTCGTTAGGTTTGGTTATTCTACGTTTGGTTAGGTAAGGTAAGGTCAGGTTAGGCTTGAACATCTTCGGCTTTTGTGCTATACACTGCTACTTTGTGTCTTTCTGCGTTCTGCTGTGCTATAATACGTGGAGCTTGGCTCTGGAATGGCCAGCGATAGCGGTCTCGGCGAGTTATTCTGAGCTAGGCTATGTTTGGTTAGGTTACGTTCGTCCATGTTTTGCCAGGATAGCTTTGAATTTTGCGCTATAGACTGCTATTCGACGGTTTTCTGCGCTGTATATTGTTCTAATTTACTCTGCTCGATTCTCGAGAGGCCAGCAAATGTGGTAGCGGCGCTTTAGGTTTTGATAGGTTACGTTTGGTTAGTTTCGGCTGTAATATGTATGGCTAGTGTAGCTCTGACCTTCGTGCTATACTCTGTTATTCGGTGGATTTCTGTGCCCTACTGCACCCTTCTGCAACCTGCTCAGCTCTGGGGAGGCCTACAATAGTGGTCGCGGCACGTAACGGTGATCTTGGCTACGCTAGGTTAGGTTATATCAATTTGGGTTCGGTTTGGACATCTTTGACTCTTCTTCTGTACACTGCGATCCTATGGATTTCTGCGATCTACTCTAGTCTAACATGTTCTCTCCGGCTCTGGGGAGGCTAGCATTGCTGGTCGCTGCACGTTAGGTTGAGCTATGTTGCGATTGGTTATGTTCCGTTTGGCTAGGTTGGGATAGGTTTGCATTGAACTCTGTGCTCTAAACTGCAACACAGCGCATTTCTGCGCCCTGCTGTGCTCTTATGTGTTCTGCTTGGCCCTTGGAACGCCAGCGTTAGTGGTCTCGGCAGGTTAGTGTGAGGCACGCTATGTTCGGTTAGACCGCGCTAGCTTTGTTTGGGTCAGCATAGGCTTCGCTTCCGTGGCATAATCTGCCATTCGGTGGGTTTCTGCATTCTTCTGTGCTCTACTCGATCCTGCTCGGCTCTTGGGAGCCAGCAATAGTAGTATTGGCACGCCATGTTGCGTTAGGCAACGTTTGGTTAAGTTGGGCTAGGTCAGGTTAGGTTAGCATATATTAGACTTTTCTGCTTTACACTGCAATGTGGCGGATTTCTGCGCTCTACAGTGCTCTAGTATATTTTTCTAGGCTCCGGGGAGGTCAGTAATAGTGGTCTATGCACGTTAGGTAGATAGGGTACGTTCGGGTAGGTCACCTTAGCAATGGTTAGGTTCGGATAGCTTCGACTTTTCTTGTATACACTGCGATTCCATGTACTTCTGAGCTTTACTCTACACTATTATGCCCTGCTCGGCTGTGTGGATCCCAGCAATAGTGATCTCGGCACGTTAGGTTAGGTCACGTTACGTTTGGTTAGAATATTATGGCATAACTTCGACTTTAGAGCTGTACATTGCACTGCAGTGGATATCTGCGCTCTACTGCGCTCCAGTTTGTTCTGCTCGGCTCGGAGGTTACCAGTAATAGTGGTGCCGTCAGATTAGGTTGAGATAGCCTACGCTCGGTTAGGTTATGTTAGCAATGGTTAAGTTTGGTTATCATTGACCTTTCTGCTATACGCTGCGATTCTATGGATTTCTGCGCTACACTCTCCCATAACATGCACTGCTTTGCCCTGTGGAGGCCAGGAAATGCGGCCGCAGCGCGTTCGGTTGGGTTGGTTAACGTTTTTTAGGCTGGGCTTTGTTTGGGTTATGTTTGATATCTTTAACTTTTGTACTCTAGACTGCAATGCGCTGGATTTCTGCGCTCTACTGTGTTCGGGTATGCTTTGAGCAGCTGCGGGGTGGCCAGAAATGGTGGTCTCGGCACGTTATGTTGAAATAGGCTACGTTTGTTTAGGTTAGGCCAGGGTAGATATGGCTTTTGTGCTATACACTGTTGCACGATAAATTTCTGCGCACCACTGAGCGCTAATATGTTCTACTTGTCTCTGAGGAGGACAGCAATTAATGCCTCGGCTGTTTAGGTATAAATATTGTACGTTGCGTGAGGTTCGGTGACGTGATGTTAAGTCAGGTTGTATTTGTCTCATGTGCTATAGCCTGCTATATGTTGGCTCTGTGCGCTCTATTTTGCTCTAGTATATTCTGCTTTGCTCTGCGGAGTCAGGCAAGAGTGGTCGCTGCACGTCAGTTTAAGAGAGGTTACGTGTGTTGGTATTACGTTTGGATAGTTTATGAGAGGTCAGAGTTATCGTTTGCGCTATACACTACTATTCGGTTCATCTCTGCGCTCTACTGTGCTCAACTATACTCTGCTCGTCTCCGGGGTGGACAGCAATATCGGTCGCTGAACGTTAGGTAGAGTTATGTTACGTTTGGTTATGTTACGCTTGGTGACAGGGTAGCTTCCACTTTATGCTGTACACTGCTATTCTGTGGACTTCTGCGGACTATATTTCTCTGATATTCTCTGCTCGGCTCTGTGGAGGCCAGCAATAGTGGTCGCGTCACGATATGTTTCGTTATGTTACGCTCGATTATGCCATGTTAGTCTACGCTTGGACAAGATGGCTCCCACTTTTGTGCTGTGCTCCGCTATTTGTAAGCCTTCTGCCCTCTACTTTGCTCTAGTATATCCTGCTTGGCTCTGGAGAGGCCCGCAATGATGGTCTCGGCAGGTAAGGTTAACTTAGGTTACGTTACGTTATATTAAGTTAGGGTAGGTTATGACAGGGTAGCTTTGACTTTTTTGCCATGCACAGCTATTCGGTGGATTTCTATACTCCAGATAGATCTACACTACCCTGCCAAACCTTGGAGAGGACGGGGATAGTTGTCTCGGCACGTTAGCTACAGTTATGCTTCGTTCGGATTTGTAATGTTGGTTTGGGTTAGGTTCGGATAGCTTCGACTTTTCAGCTATACATCGCGATTCTAAGGATTTCGGCGCTCTACTGTGGCCTGGAATATTCAGATTGGCTCTGGGTATGTCAGCAATAGCGGTCTAGGCCCGTTAGGTTGTGTCATGTTACGTTTGGTTACGCTATGTTTGGTTAAGTTAGACTAGGGCAGTCCTCACTTTTGTGTATACACTGCTGTTCGGCGTATTTCTGCACTCTACTGTGAACTAATATGCCCTTCTGAGCTCTGGAGAGGTCAGAAATAGTGGTCGCGGCACGTTAGGTTGTGCTAGATTATGTTTGGTTAGGTTAGATTGGGTTGGTTGAGGTTTGGATATCTTTGACTTTTGTGCTCAGCACTGCTATGCTATGGACTTCTGGGCATCATTGTGCTCCAGCATATTCTGCTCGTCTCTGTGATGCCAGAAATAGTGCTCTCGGAACATTAGAAGCTGTTAGGTTAGGATTGGTTAGCTTAGGTTAGTCTGGGTTGGGTTAGGATAGCTCTGACTTATCTGCTATACATTGCGTTGGACACCTGCGCGCTACCCTCCTCTAATATGTCCTGCTTGGCGATGTGGAAGCCAGCAGCAGTGGACCAGACGTGTTAGTTTGTATTATCTGGTTTGGCTAGAATAGGTTAGGCCTGTTAAGTAAGGATAGACTTCACTTTTGTGCCTTACGCTTCCGTGCGGCTGATTTCTGCGCTCTACTGTACTCTAGCTTATTCGGCTTGGCGCTTGAAAGGTCAGCAATAGCTATCTAGGTACGTTAGGCTGAGCTACCTTACGTATGGTTTGTTGCGTTTGGCTATGTTAGGATAGTCTAACCTAGCATTTTGTGCTGTACACTGGTATTCGGTGGATTTCTGTGCTCTTCATTGCTCTCCTCTACTCTCCTCAACTCTGGGGTTGCCAGTCATAGTGGTCGCGGCACTTTATTTTCTGTTAGGTTATGTTCGGCTATGTTACGGTTGGTTAGGTAAGGATAGGGTAGCTTTGACTTGTGTGCTGAACTCCGCTATTCGGTCCATATTTGCTCTCCACTGTGCTCCAGTATGTCCTGCTTTGCTCCGTCGAGACCAGAAGCATGGTCCTCGGCGCGTTATGTTGAGTCCGGTTACGTTCGGTTACGTTGCGGTTAGTTGGGTTTGGAGCGGATAACATCGTCTTTTGTGCTACACATTGCTATTCGGTGGATTTCTGTGCTCTACGATGATCTAATATGCTCTGCTTGGCTCTGGCGCGGCCGGAAATAGTGGTCTCGGCACGTTCGGTTGAGTTATGTCACATTTGGCTACGTTAGGTTAGGACAGGTTAGGTTGGGATAGATTTGACAATTGAGCTTAATACCTATGTGCGGTGGAATTCTGCGCTCTACTGTGCTCTAGTGTGTCCTGCTTGGCTCTGTGTCGGGGAACACACCTGCTGGGCTCGTTAGGATAAGTCAGGTTACTTTTGCATATGTTACCATCGGTTAGGTTAGGACCTGGTGTATATGACTATTGTGCTATGCAGTGGAATTCTATGGGTTTCTGCCTCTAATGTCTTCTGCTTGGCTCTGGGGAGACCAGCTGTAGCGGTCGCGGCACGTTAGGTTTGGTTAGGTAACTTTCGGTTACAATATGTTCGTCTGGGTTGGGTTTGGATAGCTTTGACTTTCCTGGTATATACTGTTGTCCCGTGGAGTTCTACGCTCTACTGTCCCCTCCTATACTCTGCTTGCCTCTGGGGAGGCCAGAGGTATAGGTCGCTGCGTATAAGGTTGAGTTATGTTACGTTTGGGTATGTGCCGATTGGTGAGCTTAGGGGAGGGTAGCCTTGACCTTTACGCAATACGTTCTTACTCGGTGGATTTCTGCTCTATGCAGTGCTCTGATATTCTCTGCTTGTTGCTTGGGAGGCCTGCAATAGTAGTCTCAGCACGTTATGCTGAGCTGGCTACGTTTGGTTAGGTTAGGTTAGGACAGGTTGGATTAGGGTGAAATCGACTTTTGTGCTATACACTGCTAATCGATGAGTTTCTGCGCCTTACATTCTTCTACTATTCTCTGCTCGACCATGGGAGGCGAGCAAGTGTGGTCGTGGCACGTCAGGTTTGGTTAGGATACGCTTGGCTGAGTTTTGATAGGGTAGCTACGACTTTCGTGCCTTACACCGTTCTTAGGTGGATTCTTGTGATCTACTGTGTTCTACAACATTCTGCGTTGCTCTGGGGATGCCAGGAGCAGTGATCGAGGCAAGTCGTGTTGTGTCATGCTGCGTTCGGTTAGGTTAAATTAGGTCAGGTTTGGTCAGGATATCTACGTCTTCTGTGCTATTCACTGCACTGCGGCGGATCACTGCGCTCTATTGTGCTCTAGTACATTCTGCTTGTCTCTGTGAAGGCCAGCACCACTTGCCTCGTCATGTTTGGTTGAGCTATGTTACGTTCGCATATATCACGATTGGCTAGGTTAGGAGAGGCTACTTCGACTTTTGCGGTATGTACTGCTCTTCGGAGGTTTTCTGTCCTCTAATGTGCTCTAGTATGCTCTGCTTGGCTCTGTGGTGGCCAGTAATATCGGTCTCGGCACCTTAGGCTTTGTCAGGTTACGTACTGTTGGGTTAGGTTAGGAAGTTAGGTTAGGTTGTGATCTCTTTGACTTTTGTGCCATGCACTGATGTTCGGTGGATTCTTCCCATCTACTGTGCTACATCATGTCCTGCTTGGCTCTGGTGTGGCCAATAACTGCGTGCTCGGCACGTTACGTTATGCTTGGTTACGTTTGGTTAGTTTAGGTTAGGTGAAGTTCTGTAAGGATTGCCTTCATTTCTTGCTATAAACTGTTGCTCGTTAGATATCTGCGCTCTACAGTGCTCTAGTATGTTCTGCTTGGATCTTAGGTGGCCAGCAATAGTGGTCTCGGTACGTTAGGTTGAGCTATACTACGTTCGGTTATGTTACGTTTGGTGAGGCTAGGATAGGATAGTATTGACTTTTGTGCTGTACACAGCTTTCCATGGATTTCTGCGATCTACTGAGTTCTGATATTTTCTGCCTAGCTTCGGGGAGGCCAGGAATAGCAATCTCGGCAGGTTAGGTTGGTTTAGGTAACGTTTGGTTGGGTTAGGTTATGTCATGTTTGATTAGGATATCCTCGACTTTTCTGCTGTACACAGCAATGCGGCGGATTTCAGCGCTCTGCCGTACTCTGGTATATTCTGCTTGGCCCTGGTGTGGCCAGCAATACTAGTCTCGGCACGTCAAGGTGTGTTATGCTACGTTTGGTTATGTTACGTTTCGCGATGATAGGATATGATAGTTCAATCTTTTGTGCTATAAACTGCCATCAGGTAATTTCTGCGCTCTGCTGTGTTCTAATATTTTCTGCTTGTCTCTGGGGAGGCCAGCAATACTTGTCTCGGCAAGTTAGGTTGAGTTAGGTTACGCTTCGTCAGCTTAGGTTGGAAAGGTTCTGTTAGGATTTCTTTGACTTTTGCGTTATAAACTGCTTTTCGGTGGACTTCTCCGGTCTAAATTGCTCTACTATACTCTGCTCCACTCTGGCGCTGCGAGCAAGAGTGTTCGCGACACGCCAGGTTGAGTTCGGTTACGCTTGGTTACGTTAAGTTAGGGACAGTTTGGTCAGGATAGCTTTGACTTTAGTGCTACACACTGCTATTCGGTGGATATCTGCGATCTAACGTGCTCTAAAATGCTTTGCTTGGCTCTGGTGTGGCCAGTAATTGTGGTCTCGGTACGTTGTGTCTAGTTACGTTGCGTTTCGTTTGGTTAGGTTAGGAAGATTCGGGTAGTGTTTCCTTGGCTCTTGTGCTATACACTGCCGTTCGGTGGATCTCTGCACTCCACATTGCTCTACTATACCCTGCTCGACTCCGGGGATGCGAGCAGCGGGTGCCGTTGCACGTTGGGTTGAGATATGTACGTTTGGTTTGGCTGGGTTAGGTCAGGTTTACTTCGGATATCTGCCGAATCTGTGCTATTCACTGTAATGCGGAGGACTTCTGCGATCTGCTGTGCTACAGTACAATCTGCTTGTCTCTGTGGAGACCGGCAAATGTGTTCTCGTCATGTTAGGTTTAGTCAGGATACGTTCGGTTGTGTTACGTTTGGTGAGGTTGGGATAAGATAGATTAGACTTTTGTGCTATACACAACTATTCTCAGATTCCTGCGCTCTGCAGTGTTCTAATATCCCCTGCTCGGTTCTGGGGATGCCAGCAATAGTGGTCTCGGCGCGGTAGGTTTAGTAAGGTTGCGTATGCTCAACTTACGTTTGGCAAGTTTCGGATATGTCTGCCTTGACTATTGTACTATACACAACTATTCTTTGGAATTCTCCTTTTTACTATACTCTAACATGTTCTGCTTTGCTCTGGGCAGGCCAGCCATATTGGACAAGTCACGTTGTGTTGTGTTACACTACGTTCGGCTATGTCACATTAGACTAGGTTAGGTCACGATACATTCGACTTTTGTGCCATACACTGCAACGCTGTGGATTGCTGCGCTATGCTGTGCTGTAATATATTCTGCTTGGCCCTGGATAGGCCAGCAATTGTCGTCTCGACACGTTAGGTTGAGTTATGCTACGTATGGATACGTTACGTTTGGAGAGGTTAGGAGAGGATAGCTTAGACTTTTGTGCTATAAACTGCTCTCCGTCGTTATCTGCGCTCGACTGTGGTCTACTACACTCTGCATGGCCCTGGGGAGTAACAGTGGTCGCGGCACGTTAATTTGGGTTAAGCTACGTTTGGTTGAGTTACGTTAGCTTGGGCTAGGTTCGGATAACTATGACTTCTGTGCTATACACTGCGGTTCTATGGTTTCCAGCGCTCTACTGGCCTCTAGTATGTTCTGCTTCTCGCTGGGGGGAGGGGAGGACAGCAATATTGGCCGCGGTACGTTAGATTGTGCTATCTTACTTTCGATTATGCTATGGTTCGACATGTAGGAATCGGTTAGCATTGATTTTTGCTCTATAAACTGCTATTCGGTGGATTTCTGCCATCTAGTGTGCTCTGGCATGTTCTCTTTGTCTCTGTGAGAGCAGCAATAGTTGTCTCGGCACATTATGTTGAGATGATCTACGATTGGTTGTGTTACGTTAGGTCGGGTAAGGATTGAATATTTTTGGTCTTATGGCCATACACTGCAGTGAGATGCACTTCTGCGCTCTACTGTGATATAGTATAGTCAGCTTGGCTCTGGGGATGCCAGCAGTAATGATCTCGGAACGTTAGTTTTAGTTTGGCTACGTTTGATTACGTTACGTTCGGTCAGGTTAGTATAGAATAGCTTAGAATTTTGTGCCATACGCTGCTATTCGGTGGATTTCTGCGATATACTGCTCTCTACTACATTCTGCTTGTCTCTGGGAGGCCAGGAGCAATGGCTGCAGCAAGGTACGATGAGCTATACTACGTTTGGTTAGGTTAGGTTAGGTCAGATTAGGTTAGGATATCTACGGCGTTTTTGCTATTCACTGTATTGCGGTGGATTTCTGCTCTCTACTATGCTCGAGTACATTCCCCACGTCTCTGTGGGTGACAGCAATAGTGGTCTGGTCATGTTAGTTTGAACTATGCTACGTTTGGTTATGTTACGTTCGGTGAGGTTAGGATATGATAGTTTAGACTTCTGTGCTATAAACTGCAATCGCCCGACTTCCGCTCTCTACTGCGTTCTAATATTTTCTGCTTGGCTCTGGTGAGGACTTCAATAGTGGTCTCGGCTCGTTAGGTTTTGTCAGGCTACGTTTGCATATGTCAAGTTTGGTCTGGTTGGGATAAAATAGCTTTGAATTTTGTGCCACTCACTGCTGTTCGGCGGACTTCTGCGCCCTACTGCGCTCTAGTATTTTCTGCATGGCTCTGCGGTGGCCTGTAATCGGCGTCTCGGCACGTAAGTTTGAGTTACGTTACGTATCGTTAGAGTAGGCTAGGAAGGCTTGGTTAGGTTTTGTTTGTCCTTTGTGCAATACATTGTCATTAGGTGGATTTCTGCTCTCCACTGCGCTCTAACATCTTCTGTATGGCACCGGGGATGCCAGGAATATTTGTCTCGACTCGCTGTGTTGAGATACACTACGTTTGGTTGGGTTAGGTTAGGCCGAGTTAGGTTAGTATATCTTTCAGTTTTGTGCTATGCACTGCAATGCTGTGGATGCCTCCGCTATATTGCGTTCTAGCATATCATGCAAGGCTCTGGACAGGCCAGCAATAGTGGTCTCGGCACGTTAGGTTGAGGTGTGCTACGTTCTGTTGTGTTACGTTTGGCAAGGTTAGTATAGGTCAGTTCAGGCTATTGTGCTATACACTGCTATACACGGATTTCCGCGATCTGATGCGTTCTACTATTTTCTGCTTGGATTAGGTGTGACCAAAAATAGTCGTCTCGGCACGTTTGGCCTTTTTATGTTGCGTTTGGTTAGGTTAGGTTAGGTTAAGCTCGGCCTGGTTAACTTAGACTTTCGTGCCATACACTGATTTTCGGAGGTTTGCTGCCCTCGACTGGTCTCTGCTACATTCTGCCTGGCGCTGGGGAGGCCAGGAGTATTGGTCGCGGCACCTTACGTTGAGTTATGCTACGATTGGTTAGGTCAGGACAGGTTACGCTCGGTCAGGTGGTCCCTGATATTTGTGCTACACACCTCTATCCGCAGGATTTCTGCGCCCTACTATGCCAGAGTATATTCTGCGTGTCTCTCCGGAGGCCAGCAATAGTGGTCTCGGCGCGTTGGGTTGAGTTAAGCTACGTTTGCTTATTCCACGTTTGGTCAAGTTAGGGTAGAATGGATTAGGGCTTTCTGGCATACACTGATATTCGGTGGACTTTTGCCATCTACTGTGCTCTAATATGTCCCCCTCGGCTCTTGGCTGGCCAACAATAGTGGCCTCGGCACGTTTGGTTGATTTGGGTTACGTTTCGTTAGGTTAGGTTGGGAAGCTTCGGTTATGAGTTCTTTGACTTTGCGCTAAACACTGCTTTTCGTCTGATTCCTGCGCTCTACATTGCTCTACTGCATTCTGCTTGGCCCTGGGGAGGCCAGCAATAGTAATAACGCAACGTTGGATTTAGAAATGTTACGTATGTTTATCTTACGTTTGGCTATGTCAGGGTATGATAGCCAAGACTATTGTGCTATACACTGCTATTTGGTGGATTTCTGCCGCTTACTGTGCTCTATCAAGTTCTGCTTGCCTCTGCGGAGGCATGCAATATTGGTATGGTCAAGCTATGTTGAGCTACAATTCGTTTGGGTTGGCCAGGTGAGGTTAATTTCGGCTAGGATAGCTTTGACTTACGTGCCATGCACTGCCATTCGGTGTGTATCTGTGTTCTACATGGCTTTACTATTCTCTGCTTGACACAGGGGAGGCCGGAAGCAGTGGTCTCGGCACGTCAGGTTGAGTAAGGTTACGTCTCGTTTGGTTAGGTTAGGAAGGTCTGGTTAGGATTCCTTTTTTGTGCAATACACAGATATTACGTGGATTTATGCGATCTACATTGCTCTGCCACAATCTGCTCGGCTCTGGGAAGGCGCGCAATTGTGGTCGTGGCACGTTAGGTAGAGTTGGGTTATGTTCGGTTAGGTCGGGATACGCTAAGTTTGGTTAATGTGCTTTTGACCTTCGTGCTATAGAGACAGTTTAGGAGGATTTCTATGATCTACAGTGCTCTAGTATATTCTGCTAGGCTCCGGGGATGCCAGCAGGTGCGGTCGTGGCACGTTATGTTGGGTCCGTCTACGTTCGATTATGCTATGTTAGGTTAGGTTAGGTTAAGATATCTTCCAGTTTTGTGCTACGCACAGCTATTCGGTGGCTTTCTGCGCTCCGCGTCACTCTACAGTACTCAGCTCGACTCAGTGGAGGCGAGCAATAGAGTTCGTGGCATGTGAACTTGTGACAGGTTATGCTTGGTTAGATTAGATGAGGTCAAGTTTGGACAGGACTGCTCCGGCTTTTGTGCCGTACACTGTTGTTCGGTGGATCTTTGTGATCCACTGTGCTTTACCGTATTCTCCTTGGCTCAGCGGAGCACGGAAGCAGTGGCCACGGCTCGTTAGTTTGAGTTATGCTACGTTCGGTTAGGTTAGTTTAAGTCATGTTAGGTTAGGGTATCTTCGACTTACGTGCTCTATACTGCAATGCGTTGGATTTCTGCGCTCCACTGTGCCCTAGTATGTTCTGCTTGGAGCTGGAGAAGCCAGTAATCGTGTTCTCCGAATATTAGGTTGAGATAGGATACGTTTCGTCGTGTTACATTTGCTAAGGTTTGGTTTGGTTTGCTTCGACTTTTCTGCTACACACTGCGATTCTATGACCTTCTGCGCTTTGCTGTCGTGTAGTATGCTCTCCTTGACCCTGTGGAGGTCATTAATACTGGTCGCGGCACGTTAGGTTGGGTTAGATTAAGTTCGGCTTGGTTAGATTACGTTGGGTTGGGCAAAGATGGCTTTGACTTTTTTGCTCAACACAGATATTCTATGGACTTTTGTGCTCTACTGTGCTCTATCATATCCCGCGTGCCTCTGGGAGAGCCAGCAGTAGTGGTCGCTGCAAGTTAGGTTGAGTTTGGTTACGTTAGTGTATGTAACGATTGGCTACGCCAGGAGAGGATAGACCTAATTTTCGTGCTATGCACTGCTATTCGGTGGACTTAGGCGCTCCAGATTGGTCTGATAGGTTCAGCTTGGCTCTGGGAAGGGCAGCAATAGTGGTAAGGGCACGATATGCTGAGTTAGGCAACGTTTGTTTGGGTTAGGTGTGGTCAGGTTATGTTAGAATACCTTTGACTTTTGTGCTGTACACTGAATCGCCACGGATGTTTGTGATCCACTATGCTGTAGTATATTCTGCTTGGATCCTGGGAGGTCAGCAATAGTGTTGATGGGCGGTTAGGTTGAGTTAGGTTAGGTTTGGTTGTGCTACGATCGGTTAGGTTAGGCTAGGATAGCTTTGACTATTGCGCTACACACTGCTATTTTGTCGACTTCAACGCAGTACTGTGATTAATCATGCTCGGATTTGCTCTAGTGGAGCCAGAAACGGTGGCAGCGGCGCGTTAGGCTGAGTTATGTTACGTTTGACTGGGTTAGGTTTGGACACGTTAGGTTATGGTATCATTGACTTTCGTGCTTTACACTGCAATGTGTAGGATTTCTGCGCTCTACACTGCTCTAATATGCTCTGCTTGGCTCTTAGGATGCCAGCAATTGCGGTCTCGGCAAGTTTGGTTGAGTTAGGCAACATTCGGCTAGGTTTTGACAGTTTGGTTAGGTTTGCATAGCTTTGGCTGTCGTGGTGTACACTGTTATTCGTTCGACTCCTGCGCTCTACTGTGTTCTACTATATTCTGCTTGGCCCTGGGGATTCCAGCAGTAGATGCCGTGTCTCGCTGTGTTGAGGTAGGCTTCGTTTGGTTATGTTACATTTGTTTGGGTTTGGTGTGGATGGCTTTGGCGTTTCTGCTATGCAATGCGAATCTAGGGATTCCTGCGCTCTACTCTGCTAAAGTATGCTCTGCTTAGCTTCGAGGGGTGCGGCAATAAAGGTCTCGGCACGTTAGGATGGGTCTGGTTACGTTTGGATACGTTAAGCTTGGTTAGGTTAGGATAGGGGAGCATCGTCTTTTGTGCAATACACTGCTATACGGTGGACTTCTGCGCTCTACTGTGCTCTATTATGTTCTGCTTGCCTGTGGGGTGGCCAGCAGTATCGGCCTGGGTACACTTGGTTGCGTTAGGTTACGCTTGGCTTGGCTAAGGTAGGACAGGTTTTGTTAGGATAGGTTTTGTCAGGGTGGCTTTGTCTTTTGTACTATACACTGTTATTTGCTCGATATCTGTGCACAGAATTGCTCTACGGGTATCTGCTTGTCTCTGGGGAGGCCAGCGATAGCTTTCGCTGCTCGTTTGGTTGAGTTCTGTTAGGTAATGCTCGGTTGGGTTGGCTTTGACTTTCCTGCTGCAGAATGATATTCTGTGGACTTCTGCGCTCCACTGTGCTCTATCACTCTCTGCTGGCCTCTGGGGGCGGCAGGAATAGTGGCGGCGTCACGTTATGTTAAGCCATGTTACGTTCGGTTTGGTAGTGTTGGTTACGTTTGGCTAGGGTAGTATCGGCTTTTGTGCTTTACACTGCTCTCCGGCGGATTTCTGCTCTCTACTCTGCTCTAGAGAGCTCTGCTTGGCTATGGGATGCCAGCAATGGTGGCCTCGGCATTTTCGGTTGAGTTATGCTGCGTTTGGTTAGGTAAGATTAGGTCATGTTAGGATAGGATATGTTTAACTTTTGTGCTCTTCACTACAGTGCGGGGGTCCCCTGCGGTCTACTATGCTGTAGTATATTCTTCTTGCCTCAGGGGAGTTCAGCAGTAGCGGCAGCGGCACGTTACTTTGAGTTAGGCTACGCTTGGTTTGGTTCCGTTGCTTTGGGTTACGTTTGGACAGCTTTGACTTTTCTGATGTACACTGCCATTCTATGGATTTCTGCGCTTTACTCCCCTCGAATGTGTTCTGCTTGGATATTCCGAGGCCAGCAGTTGTGGTCTCGGCACATAATTTTGGGTTAGGCTACGTTTGGTTATCTTGGGCTAGGGTATATTTGACTTTTGTCCAATGCACACCAGGGCGGCGGATTGCGGCGCTCCACTGCGCTCTAGAAAATTCTGCTCGGCTCTGGGGGTGGGGGGGGGGGGCAAGCAATAGTGTTCTCGGCACGTTAGGTTTTGTTTGGCAATGTCTTGTTATGTTACGTTTGGCTAGGTTAGGATAGGGTAGTTTTGACTATTGTGCTCTGCACTGTGATCCGATGGATTTCTGCGCCCTACTATCCTCTAGTATGTTCTGCTTGGTACCGGGCTGGGCTGCAATACTCCTCTCGGCACGTTAGGATACGTTATATTACGTTTGGTTACGTTGCGTTTGGTTATGTTACGATATGATAGCATTAAATTTTGTGCTACACTGCAACTCGGTGGAATTCTACGCTCTGCACTGATCTACTATGCTCTGCTCCCCTCCGTGGAGGCCAGTTGTAGTGGACTCGCCACGTTATATTGTGTTAGGCTAGGTTTGGATTGGTTGTGTTACTTTGGGTTATGTTAGGGCAGCTCTGACTTCGTGGAGCAAACGGTTAATTGGTGGATTTCTGCGCTCTGCTATCGTCTACTATATTCTGGTTTGCTCTGGGGATCCAGCAATAGTGGTCGGGGCACATCATTTTGGGTCAGGCTACGTTTGGTCATGTTATGTTGGTTTGTGTTACGCTTGGATAGCTTTGACTTTTCGGATATACACTGCGATTCCATTGTCTTCTGCGCTCCCCTCCCCTCTAATGTGTTCTGCTTGGCACTGGTGTGGCCAGCAATTGTGATCGTTCCACGATAGGTTGTGTCAGGTTACGTCTGGTTGTTAGGTTTGGTTAAGTATGGTTAGGATGGCTTCGAGTTTTGTGCTGTACACTGCCATTCGGTGTGTTTCTCCGCCCTACTGTGTTCTAATATGCACTGTATGGTTCTGGTGTGACCAGCAATAGTGCTCTCGGCACTTTGAGTTCAGCAACGTTAAGTTTTGGTATGCTAGGTTTGCTTGGGTTTGGCTAAGGTTGCTTTGACTTATGTGCTATACACCTCTATTTCGCAGGCTTCCGCGCTTTACATTTCTCTACTGTTCTCTGCTCCACTCTTGGAAGGCCAGCAATAGTGGTCGCGGCAAGTTGGTTTGAGATTTGCTACGTCCGGCTACGTCACATTTCGTTAGGTTAGGATAGGATAACTTTGACCTTTGCGCTGTACACTGCATTTGGGTGGGTCTCTGCCCTCTTCATTGCTCTACTATACTCTGCTCTACTCTGTGGAGGCCAGTGATAGTGGTCTCGGCACGGAAGGTTGAGTTAGGCTACGTTTGGTTAGGTTACGTTTGCTTGCGTTATGTATGGATAGCTTTGACTCTTCCTCTATACATTGTGATACTACGGCTTTCTGCGATCTACTCTCCTTTCATATATTCTGTTTGGCTCTCAGGAGGGCAGCAATATTGGTCTCGGCACGCTTGTTTGAGTTACGCTACATTCGCTTATGTTACGTTTGGATAGGTTTGGATTGGATAGCTTTGACTTTTGTGCTGTACACTGCTCTTCGGCACATTTCTGCCATCTTCTGTGGTGTAATTAGCTCTGCTTGGCGCCAGGTATGTCAGCAATGGTGGTCTCGGTCCTATAGTTGAGTTAGGTTGCGTTTGATTCGGTTACGCTTGGTTAGGTTAGTACAGTGCAGCTTTGACTTTTGTGCCACACACTGCTATTAGGTTGATTTCTGCGCTTCATTGTGATCCAATATTCCCGGCCTTGTTCTGGGAATTCAAGAAAGAGTGGCCGCGGCGCGTTAGGTTGTGTTAGGTTACGTTTGGTTAGGTCATGTTTGGATAGGTTAGGACAGGTTAGCTTAGAGTTTAGTGCTATACATTGCTATTTGGTGGCTTTCTGCTCTCTAGTGTGCTCTACTATACTCTGCTCGACTCTGGGGAGGCCAGCAATAATGGTCGTGGCATGATAGACTGTGTTATGCTACGTTTGATAATGCCACGATTGGTTAGGGTAGGGCAAGGTAGCTGTGACCTTTGCGCTATACGCTGCTTTGCGGTGGACCTTTTTGCCCTACTGTGCCCAAATGCGCTCTGCTTGGCTGTGGGAGGACTGCAACTGTGGTCTCGTCTAGTTAGGCTAAATTAGGTTGCCTTTAGTTATATTTAGTTTGAGTAGGTTAGGTTAGGATTGCCGTGACTTTTGCGCCATACACTGCTATTCAGAGAACTTCTACCCTATTCATTGCCCTACTATGCTCGATTCTGGGGAGGAAATTAATAGTGGTCTCGGAACGAAAAGTTGAGTTAGACTACGCTTTGGTAGACTTTGATTGATTTGATTAGGTCAGTATAATCTTGACTTCGTGCTATACACTGCGATTCTATGGATTTCTGGGCCCACCCGCCTCTAATACCTTCTGCC
Source organism: Eufriesea mexicana (assembly GCF_001483705.2). Lineage (NCBI taxonomy): Eukaryota > Metazoa > Arthropoda > Insecta > Hymenoptera > Apidae > Eufriesea > Eufriesea mexicana. The sequence continues at coordinate 72,529 of NW_016921709.1, read as the reverse complement.
TTTCTGTGGGGAGGCCAGCAATGGTGGTCGCGGCACGTTAGGTTGAGTTTGGCTACGTTTGTCTAAATCACGATTGGTTAGGTTAGTACAGCATAGCTCCGACTCTTGTGCCATTCACTGCAATGCAGTCGATTGCTGCGCTCGTCTGTGCTCTAGTATGCTCTGCTCTGCTCTGGAGAGCCAAGCAATGGTGGCCCCGGCACGTTGGGTTTTGTTGGGCTGCGTTCGGTTATGTTACGCTTGGTTTGGTCAGGATGGGATAGCTTTGACTCTCGTGCTTTACACTTCTATATGGTGGATTACTGCGCTCCAGTGTGCTCTAGTATATTCTGCTCGGCTCTGGGGATGCAAGCAATAGCTCTCTCGGCACGATACGTTATGCTAAGCTACCTTCGTCTGTGTTACGTTTGGATAGGTTAGGCTAGCTTCAACTATCGTACTATGCACTGTGATTCTGTGGGTTTCTGCCCTCTCCTCTCCACTAATGTCTCCGGCTTGTCTGTGTGGAGGGCAGGAATAGCGGTCTCTGCACGTTAGGGTGAGTAATGTTACGTTTGGTTAGGTTATGTTAGCTTGGAATAGGTTTGGACAGCTTTGAATTATTCTTGTGTATACTGCGATTCTACGTACTCCTGCGCCCTGCTCTCCCCTGATATGTTCTGCTTGGATGCGGGGAGGTCAGCAATACTGGTCTAGGCACGTTAGGTTGGGTTAGGTTACGTTCAGTTAAGTTAGGTTTGTCCGGGTTATGATATCTTTGACTTTCATGCTGTACAATGCAATGCGGTGGATTTCTGCTCTCCACAGTGCCCTAGTACGTTCTGCTTGGCTCTGGGGTAGTCTGAAATTGTGGTCTCGGCACGTTTGGTTGGGACAGGCTACGTTCGGTTAGGTTACGTTAGCTCTCGTTGAGCTTGGTAGTTCCGGCTTTTCTGCTATAAACGGCGATTCTATGGATTTCTGCGCACTACTCTCCTCTAATATACTCTGCTCGGCTCTGTGGAGGCCACCACTAGTGTCCGCGGCACGTTAGATTTTGATAGATTACTTTTGGCCAGGTTAGGTAACATTGGGTTAGGTTAGGGTGCCTTTGACTTTTCCGCTGCTAACTGCTATTCTATGGTCTTCTGTGCTCAACTGTGCTCTATCTCTCTCTGCTGGTCTTTGGGGACGCAAGGAATAATGGTGGCGTCACGTTAGGTTGAGTCATGTTACCTTTGGTTACGTTAGTTTGGCTAGGAGTGGTTAGGGTAGCTTTGCCTTTTGTGCCATGCACAGCTACCTGGTAGATTCCTGCGCTCTACTATGCTCTAGTAGGCTTTGCTTGGATCTGGGGAGGCCAGCAATTCTGGTTTCGGCACGTTAGGTTATGCTATGTTACGTTTCGTTGGATTACGTTTGCTTCGGCTAGGTTAATATATCTTTGGGTTTCGTGCTATACATTCCCATTAGGTGGACTTCTGCGGTCTACTGTGCTCTTATATGTTCTTCTAGGATAAGCGGATGCCAGTAATGGCGGTCTCGGCATGTCCGGTTAAGTTAGGCTACGTTTGGTTAGGTGACGTTTGTATGTGTTATGCACGGATAGCTTTGGCTTTTCTGATATACACTGGGATTCCATGGATTTCTGCGCTCTGCTCTACTCTAATATGTTCTACCTTTCTCTGTGAATGCCAGCAATAGTGGTCTCTGCACGTTATACTGAGTCATGCTGCGTTTGGTTAGATGAGTCTGGGTCAAGTCAAGATAGGATATGTTTGACTTTTGTGCTGTACACTGCTGTGCGGTGGAATTCTGCGGTATTCTATGCTGTAATGTATTCTGTATGCCTCTGGGAAATTCAGCGATGGTGGTCCTGGCACGTTTGGTTGAGTCATGCTATGTTTAGATATGTGAGGATTCGTTAGGTTTGGTTGGGATACCCTTGACTTCTGTCCTTCACCCTGCTATGCGGCGAATTTCTGCGCACTAATGTCCTGTGGTATATCCTGATGCACTCTACGAGGTCAGAAGAAGTGGTCTAGTCACGCTAGGTTTAGTTAGGATACGTTTGCATTTGCTACGCTTGGTCAGGTTAGGTCAGTATAGATCTGACTTCTGCGCTATACACTGCTATTAGTGGATTCCAGAGCTCTACATTGCTGTACTATACCCTGCTCGACTCTGGGGAAGCCAGTAGTAGTGATCGTGTCACGGTAGGTTGAGTTAGGCTACGTTCGGTTAGGTCTCGTTTCGATAGGTTTGGATAGGACAATTTCGACTTTTGATTTTGACACTGCCATTCGTTGGATTTCTGCGGTCTACATTGCTCTAGTACTTTCTGCTTGGCTCTGTGGAGTCCAGCAATAGTGGTCTCGGCTCATCAGGATGAGTTATGCTGCGTTTGGTTTTGTTACGTTTGGTTAGGCTAGGAGAGGATAGCTTTGACTCTTGCGCTATACACTGTTATTCGGTGGGATTCTGCGCTTTACTGTGATCTAATGTACCCAGCTTGGCGATGTGTATGCCAGCAATGGTGGTCTCTGCACGTTAGGATGTGTTAGGCTTCGTTTGGCTAGGTTAGGTTATGCCAGGTTAGGTTAAGATATCTTTGACTTTTGTGCTATACACTACTGTTCGGAGGATATCTGCGCTTTACTAGGCTATAGTACACTCTGCTTGGCTATGGGGAGCCAGCAGTATTGCTCTCGGCACGTTTATTTGTGTTATATTGCGTTCGGTTACGTTAGGTTTGGTTATGTTAGGACAGAGTAGCTCAGACTTTTGCGCTATACGCTGCTATTCGGCGGATTTGTGCGCTCTACTGTGCTCTGGTATGTTCTGCGTGGCTCTGGGGACGCAAGCAATAGTGCTCTGGGCAGGTTGGGTTGAGTTAGATGACGTTTAGTTATGTTACGTTTGGTTAGCTTAGGATAGGATAGCTTTGACTTTTAAGCTATTCACAGCTATTCGTTGGATTTCTGCGTTCTATATAGCTCTAACATGCTCTGCTTGGCTCTGGGGAGGCCAACAAAGGTGGTCGTGGCACGTATGGTTTTGTTAGGTTACGTTTGGCTATGTAATGTAAGGATATATTTTGCTTTGACGGCTCTGACTTTTGTGCTGAACACTGCTATTAGGTGGCCATCTGCGCTCTACTCTGCCCTAGTATATCCTGCTTCGCTATGGGTAGACCAGCAGTACTGGTATCGGCACGTTAGTCTGAGTTAAGCTGCGTTTGGTTATGTTCCGCTTGGTTATGTTAGGACAGGATACCTTAGTCTTATGTGCTATACACAGCTATTCGGTGGATTGCTGCGCCCTACATTGCCATATTATAATCTGCTCGGCTCTCGGGAGGCCAGCACTAGTGGTCGCGACGCGTTAGGATAAGTGAAATTACGCTTGGTTGTGTTACGTTATGTTGCGTTTGGTTCCGATGGCTTTGCCTTTTGTGCCACACTCTGCTATTCCATGGACTTCTGCTCTCTTCTGTGCACTATCACGCTCTGTTCCTTTCCGTGGGCGCCACGAATAGTGCTCTTGACATGCTAGGTTGATTTATGTTACGTTTTTTTATGCCAGGTTTGGACATGTGTGGTCAAGATAGATATGACTCTTGTGGAATACACTGCTGTTCAGAAGATTTCAGCGTTCTACATTGCTCTGCTGTACTCTACTAAGGTTTCGTGGTGCCAGCAACAGCGGTCGTGGCACGGAAGTTTGGGTAACGTTACGTCTGCTTATGCTAAGTTTGGTCAGGTTTGGAAAGGATAGCTGTGACTTTTGTCACACGCTGGTGATGGCCGCCGGGTCGAGTTGGGAGGAGGCCACGCAGCGCGCGGAAAGCGGCGCGGCCCTCGTCGCGAATAGGATCCAGCGGCTAGGGCTGTGCATCTCCCCCGAGAAGACCGAGGCAATGTGGTTTTGCCATCGGCACCACGGGAAGCCGTCCAAGTCCCTGATGCGCGTGGGGAACGTCGTGGTCGAGGTACGGGACCGGATGAAATACCTCGGTCTCCTCCTCGATAGCCACTGGAAATTCGACGAACATTTTCTCGCGCTGGAACCACGCCTGGAAGGTATGGCGGGGGCACTATGTCGCCTGCTACCCAACCTGGGAGGGCCAGACGGGAGGGTGCGCCGCCTCTACACAGGAGTCGTTCGCCCGGTGGCACTTTACGGGGCTCCGAACTGGGCGAACGACCTGGTCGCCAGTCCGCGCAGTCTGGCGATTCTCCGGCGAGTCGCTCGCAGGATGGCGATCAGGGTCGTGCGCGGTTACCGCACGATATCCCACGAGGCGGCGATGGTCCTGGCGGGTGTCCCGCCATTCGAACTGCAAGCGGTGGGGGGGGCCCGTATCTACGGTCTCCTACACGCTGGCGGCGGCGGTGCTCCTGAAGAGGGGTCCGTTTCGTTGAGGCGAAGGGTTCGAGAGTCTTTGATGACCGCCTGGCGAGCTCGGCTGTGGAAGCCGAGTAGCCGGCGGCACCGGGTGATCAAGGCTGTGCTCCCCGTGTTGGGTGCATGGGGGCGCAGCGGCAGCCGGCACACATTCCGACTGACACAGGTGCTAACCGGCCACGGGGGCTTCGGGGAGTACCTGTGTCGTATCGGGCGGGAACGTGACACGCTGTGTCATCACTGCGGGGAAGGGCGTGACACGGCGCAGCACACGCTGGAGGAATGTCCGGCGTGGG